>NC_091128.1:0-300000 GCF_040183065.1 Periplaneta americana
ATTTTTATTGTCTGTTACCATAACAATAGGTTACAAACATTTCTTTCAAGTGCTGAAAAGTGAATCTTCTTCTATTGTCTCTGAGGATAGATTTATACTGACTAAAAGAGCGTTCGACGTCACAAGAAGTAACTGGTACATAATTCAATTTCACAATGTCTGCTGGGGATAAGTCCAAGTTAATCTTCACTGTTGATTCACCACTCATCACAGCAACAACCTTTTGTAGTTCTTCATATCCAGGGTTTTTTGAAAGTACAGTGTCCACCTTAGCTCTTACTGCATCTGCAACTTTACCTCTACCACGATTCAGTTGTTCCACAGTACTATTTATAATTTCAAAACTTTCAGATAGTGAAAGGTGCCTATTTTGGAGACTTTTGAGCGTTTTTATGATGCATGAAAATGTATGCTGAATGTGAGCTAAGTCATTCTTCACACTTATGTCACAGGTAACTGTTTTCGCAGTATCAATTGAGACTGCATCTTCAGAGTCCAATGCAAGGAGAACATTGTTAATAGAGTCTATATGTTCGGCATAATATTCAACTGCTTCTAGCCATGTACCCCATCTAGTTAAAATTGGCTTTGATGGCAATGGAATTTCAGGGTACATTTCTTTCAACACGTTAACTCTACTGGGAGCTTTGAGAAATACTTTTTTCACTGATGAAATCAACAAATCTACTTTAGGGAAATTGTCTCTGACCACTTCTGCCACACGATGAAATGCATGCGCCACACAAGTAAAATGAGTCAATTTAGGATATACAACAGATAATGCTTGTCCAGCTTTGACCATATAAGGGGCAGCATCGCTAATAAAGAATAACACATTATCGTACATAATACCCTTTGGCCACAGGATACCCATAGCTTCGTTGAACAGTTTAACTATAGTTTTGTTATTGCACTTTTCTAGAACATCACAATGTAAAAGAATTCGTTCAGAATATTGTTCACTTAACAAACCGATAACTACATTACCAACAAGTCTACCTTCTTTGTCGGGAGTCTCATCAATGGAAACCCAAATTGAACTATCTTTAATTTCATCTCTTATCTTCTGTATTGTCTCATCGTAGATGGATGGAGCATACGTCTTCCTAAGTGTTGACTCATCCGGGATTGTATGTTGAGTATATTTTTCAAGGAATTCCCTGAAGACCTTATTCTTTAGTTTGTAGAGAGGAATATCAGCAGAGATGAGAGAACGGCACAGGTCGATGTTAAACTCAGATCTTACATTCGATGTTGTTGGTTGTGTTAAAAACAATTGTCTCTGCTTGGAATTTAGTTGTTTGTTGGCCTGATGTTTACTAGTTGTAATGTGTTGTTGCACCAGGAACTTTTGTGTAGATGATACTGCACACTGACACAAATTACAAAATAATATTTTATTGTCAGTTGATAAACCATCTTCTTTAAATTCTGAAATGTAACTTGTTAGTTTTGATTTTAAATTGACTGAATGACGTACTTTTGGCATATTTACCGTCTTTATAGTATGATTTACAAAACTGAACCTATGTGTACTCTGACTGGCATTTAACTGTTGAGCTGCACAACTGAAGTCTGTTAAAAATTTTAAATTAAATTAATACAGTTTTGTAACTTACTTTCCCATTGTTGATAGGACTGCTAATTTTCAAATAACTCTGATGTTAAAGGGATTACTGAACATGTGTTTAAATCTATATTGTTGAAATGTATTTTTAAAAGTTAATGGAATTTTGTTTTGTTTTATTGTTAAACCTAATATAATATGGACTGTTTTATATGAAATATGGAAAATATATGGAAATTAACGAAAATATGTACTAAACTCTAAAATATGGAAAAATATGGAAAATAAAAGTAGGATTTTTCAACCCTACACATTGTGAAACATAAAGATAATGCAAAATATAAATTATATTAGCTTTATAAGTAAATATGTATTTACATATAAATCCTTTCCCTGCTTATAACGATAGATATCATAGGGTGACTTGTCTGTGTTTGCTTGCTTGCAGATGTGGCGAGTGGTGATGGTGGCGGCCTGTCTGTGCGTGCTGTGCGAGTCGCAGTCCGACCTGTTCCAGCCCCAGGACAAGCGCGGGTCCCGACGCTATTGCGGCCCCACGCTGGTCAGCACGCTCCACATCATCTGCAACGGCACCTACTACACCAACATACGGCCTCTGTCCAGGGCGCAGAAGAAGGCGTGGCCAGGTACAGTACCAACGATGCCGACCTGGAGGCATGTCGCAATCGCTTGGTCCGAAAGGTTGTGGGTTCGAGACCCGCCTTGGGCATGGGTGTTGTGTACGTACTTACTTACTCACTGGCTTTTAAGGAACCCGGAGGTTCATTGCCGCCCTCACATAAGCCTGCCATCGGTCCCTATCCTGAGCAAGATTAATCCATTCTCTATCATCATATCCGACCTCCCTCAAGTCCATTTTAATATTATCTTCCCATCTACGTCTCGGCCTCCCCAAAGGTATTTTTCCCTCCGGTCTCCCAACTAACACTCTATATGCATTTCTGGATTCGCCCATACGTGCTACATGCCCTGCCCATCTCAAACGTCTGGATTTAATGTTCCTAATTATGTCACGTGAAGAATACAATTCGTGCAGTTCTGTGTTGTGTAACTTTCTCCATTCTCCTGTAACTTCATCCCTCTTACCCCAAATATTTTCCTAAGCACTTTATTCTCAAACACCCTTAACCTCTGTTCCTCTCTCAAAGTGAGAGTCCAAGTTTCACAACCATACAGAACAACCGGTAATATAACTGTTTTATAAATTCTAACTTTCAGATTTTTTGACAGCAGACTGGATGATAAAAGCTTCTCAACCGAATAATAACAGGCATTTCCCATATTTATTCTGTGTTTAATTTCCTCCCGAGTATCATGTATATTTGTTACTGTTGCGCCCAGATATTTGAACTTCTTAACCTCTTCAAAAGATAAATTTACAATTCTTATATTTCCATTTCGTACAATATTCTCGTCACGAGACATAATCATAGGCCTATACTTTGTATTTTCGGGATTTACTTCCAACCCTATCGCTTTACTTGCTTCAAGTAAAATTCCCGTGTTTTCCCTAATCGTTTGTGGATTTTCTCCTAACATATTCACGTCATCCGCATAGACAAGCAGCTGATGTAACCCGTTCAATTCCAAACCCTCTCTGTTATCCTGGACTTTCCTAATGGCATACTCTAGAGCGAAGTTAAAAAGTAAAGGTGATAGTGCATCTCCGCAGTGAATTGGAAACGCATCTGACAGAAACTGACCTATACGAACTCTGCTGTACGTTTCAGTTGTGTACGTACTAGTTTAAGAAAAGCGGAAAAACAGAAAAAGAGTAACGAGAAAAAAAACGACAAAGACGGTTGACTCCTTTTTAGCCTGGTTGATGTGTTTTTAAGTTGAAAGATTGTTCATTTGGTTTGTTGGCTGGTCGGCTTGTAGTGCTGAGATCCTCCCGACTGGCTTCGGTTTGATAGTTACCTACTTTTAATTTTCCTACCTCCTATTATTTCACCAAGGTCCTGAGCTAAGGCATCAAGCCTAGTATACCTGGGCTATAGAATGTGTGCTGGATTGAGTCTTCATGAAATTCCGTCCAGGATATGGGACCGGTGTCCACCAGCTCCGATGAACTTGGGAAGCTACGAAAGGTAGCGAAATCCGGTTTTGAAAACCAGCTATAACGGCTGGAGGGATCATCGTGCTCATCACACGATACCTCCGCTCTGATTGCATGATCGTTCACCTCTGCCGAGTCGTGTGAGCGTGAGACCAGTAACCGACTGGTCGGCCGTGTCCCTTCATGGGCTGTACACCGCACATTTTAAATCTATAATTTTAATTTACAAAACTTACTACCAGAATAGCATGCGTAACTTGACAAAGTATACCTAACAAAATGTAAAACATATAACTTAAGTATAAATAATTAAAACTATGTGCGGTTATATAAATGATAATCCAAACTCTAAATAGATCACAATTTCCTTTTGTTAGTCGGCTATTTATCAACTACTGGGTTATACAGATTGGTGATAGCGAGATGAGGCCGAGGATTCACCATAGATTAGTTGACATTAGCCCTATAGTTGGAGAAAACCTCGTAAAAACTCTACCAGAGAAATTCTAACCCACGCTCAAGTGCAACTTCGGATCACCAGGCAAACACTTTAGCTCACTAAGCTACGTCGATGGCTACAATTGCTTTACAGATTGTTCTTAAAAAATTAAATTAGACACACAGGCAGACATTCATTTATAGTTTCCTGTCAAAGGGCAGATCTTTCACTGCAAACCCAGCATTCACCAATCTCTCCTATTTTCAAACTTCCTCTTTGTCTCCGCATACGATCCAAGTATCTCAATGTCGTCTATCATCTGATATCTTCTTCTGTCCCGAACGTTTCTCCCATTCACCATTCCTTCAGTTTCTGTTCCAGCAATTCCTTTTTCTCTTCTTGATCAATTTTAGCATTGACAGACGATAAAAAGATTTCTGTAAGTGAAACTTAAATGATTGACTCTGATACTTCAATAAGTAATGTAATGTTCATAATTACAGAGCATTGCAAGGTTTTTTACCGCGACTGTGAAATGACCACGATTTGATGACAGGAAGTGTCAGTGTTGAAGTAGAGCACAGTTCCATTCTGTTTCATCACACACATTATGTAGGCCTACTTCTGCATGCGGAGGAATGGGGAGACATCCTAGGGAAGGAAAGCGATGCAGAGAAAAGCTATGCCTCTCCACCCAGCCACTGATACGTAATTCTTTTGCAGATTCAGACGACGATGTGTGGATGGAGCTGCAGCTCCCGGAGAACGTGGAGCGGTACCCGTTCAGGTCGCGGGCCAGCGCCGTTGCCTTCCCCCGCAGGGTCTTCAAGCGGCAGAGCTGGGGCGTGGCGGACGAGTGCTGCGTGCGCAAGGGCTGCGACTACAACGAGCTCAGCTCCTACTGCGCGCCCTAGGCTGCCACCTGTATAGTTCCCGAAATAAATCTTAGCACAGTTCATCTCGCTTCTACTTATTCCCCATAACACCTGCCATAGGGTCAAATTCAGGACTCTGATTGTTACTGAACATCGGAGTTCTAGACGCAATGGCAGCCTCATTCCGACATATCTCAGATGCGGTATATTCAAGACAATAGTACGTTCTAGCTTTATAGTTTTTGCACACCCTGTCAAATTCTAGCAGGAGCCACTGAGATATTTGCCATTGGGACTCTATTGTTTAATTTATTTATCAACAGTAATCTCGCTAGAGGTTTTGATTTATCTAGAGAAAATCAAAACTCGATGGGAATTAATTGACTATTACACGATTAGAAGAAAGTATATAAAGATTAGAAGTAACGAAGTACTCCAATACAATAAAATATTAATTGACTTACGAAAATGCAACTGTCTTCAAATGTATTATTGTGCCACCTCAACATTACGCTAGATGGCAGTAGTGTGTTATCATTGGCTGTTTTCTTGTTATCAGTTGTGCCAACTATGGAAACTTCATTGAACTCTGTAGACCATTACTAGCAATGCCTTCTCGATCTAGATCACGATGGCAGTGTTACTAGTCAAGAAGGCTTTATTGATCCTGTTTCATTTTTATTAGAACAGTTGCATTCCACTTCAATTATCCGAATCCCAGTAAACAACGTCACTTGACAGATGATTTTCAATAAATCTTAATATTAAACAATCTCTGATACGTGACTATCCATAATATCATATAGCAGAAGCTATAACAAACATAACCTAAATAATATATACAAGTGTTAGAAAAGTTTTAACGACGATGACATAAAAAATAAACGTGAATAATTTTAAAAGGAATAATTATTGAATGTACAATTTTCAAATTTGAATGTTTTACTGCTTGGTGGTTCAATTGATGTTATATTGGACGTGTCCGTAAAAGAAATGGAACTCGTTGATGTAGGCCTACATGGTGTATTCAACTTATTCAGGATTTCCCAATGGTGCTCTTCATTTATTTGTAAATAGGATTTCAGGGAAGATGCATAGGTATGACCAGTGATCTTTATTAACTCGTGTTCTTGAATGCCAATGCGAGTCATATTTGAAACTACTGTGCATCGACTGGAGTGGTTTGTAATTTTTTTTTTTTTTTTTGACGTCCAGACCAGCAGAGTTTGAAATGTTGGCAAACAAAGAAACAAATGCTAGGGACGCGATAAAATTGTGCGATAAGCAGCCATGATTGGTTGAAATACGTCCTTTCGTACCGTTTTATTGGTCAAAAGTAGTATGACGTAGTAAAAGTGTAATAGTCAATATAAATTCCCCTTTCGCTACATCTACAACAGAAAAAGTCATCGGTATATCTATGCAGACGACACTGCCCTCGTAGCAATGGGCAACACCAAGTTAGCGTACCGTAGGTTACAGTTGAACTTGGACCATCTCCGTCGTGGTTCGATGTGGATAAATGTCACGTCCATCTCTTTTCATTGACAACGAGGCTAGATGACATAGCACCATCACCTACACTTTCCGGCCAACAAATGCTGTTGATGCAACAAATTAAATACTTAAGGATCATCATGGACTCCATCTCAACCTTCGAGATGATATTCTATTCTTCCTCATAAGACCACAAGACTGATAGTTGGATCCTGCAGGCCTTAACTCCTGGGGGTAGGACCCACCGTGTACAAAGCCCTCATTCCCTCTGTCATAACTTATGCCGCACCCGCATGGGAGCGCCCGACATGATCAACACCCGTGAACCCAACTTATGCAGAACCAGATGTTTCCAATCATTACCCACCTCCCACGATTCCCCTCGAGAGAGAAGTTGCATGATGTGCTAAATTTGCCAAACATTGACTAAAGCCCAGTTCAGACGGAGTGGATTCCAAGGTGGCTGCGCGGATGGGTAGCCTGCGTGGTCACTTGCTGGAAGTAATGCGCTCTGGTGGCTCCTTGGATGGCAAGCTTGCTGGATTTCGAGGGTAGGTTCCTTGCTATTTTTCGTGATGGTTTGCAGGCTGGAATCAAAGATGATCATATAATATCACCACTGAAACCATGTCGCCATGTTCGTTGTTTTCCAACTAAACCTGTTTTTTCTATAGTCTTTAGTTTCTAAGAAACAACAATTAAATATCGGACTTTAGCTGTTTTGCACTTATGGCTTAATTACTAGAGTCGGGCAGACTGCCTCATATTATCGCCCGTTCTCGGTTGCGTAATCACCGCAGTCCCGAGCAGTGCGCGAGTACCTAACGTAGCCGAATGACTCATTGATAGAGAACACGAGATTCTCTTGGTCCCGAGATTACCGATACTAGGTCATTCCCGACAGTCTCGGAGGTCTAGGCGGGACTGTAGTACTGATAAGAAAGCAATATCGCTCGGGCCGTGCTCCTATAGGAAGCATTGGCTTATGCATTTCCCGGTTCTTTAAATATATATCACGTCGTAGCTCCTATAATACTTAATCAATCGCGCTGTAATTTTTTGGATTGATAGCTCAATGTATAAAGAAAGCATAGAAAAACAAATCGATCTGAAAATCTTTTTTGGAAAGTGAAAAAAAAAAAAAAAAAAAATTAACTTCGATGGAGAGTGATCTGTTCAGACTTCACCTCTGGTAAGCGGCAAACTTTTTTGTTTTTCACGTTAGATGGGGGGTCAAAGCGAGAGAAATGTTAGGAAAGGATGGAAATTACTTTTAAAAGTGATGGCCACTCAAAATCTTAACTGGTTCTCGAATAACGGCGAGTTAACCTGTTAGCGCAGGACTCATGACTCAAACGTTTGTTCCGTAAAATTTGTACGGAACCCTTCAACGCATGAAAACTCGTTATTGTACGGATAGTATTAATTGGTATTTTAATAAAGGTAGTTGAAAATGAGGCTATATAGTCCAAGATGGTTTACACTTTATAGTAATTAGGCTATCTTTTATAGCAACTAAATAAAAAAATTGTTTGTAACACAATGATATGAAACATGAAAATATTAAAAGCTGGTTCACAATAAACCGAGAACGGAAACGGCAACGAGAACTAGAACGGAAATATTTTTAAAATAAATGTATTTAAAGGTAAGCATTCACAATTAACTATTCTGAATGCTCACATTTAAATACTGTACATTTATTTTAACATTATTTCCGTTCTCGTTTCCGTTCCCGGTTTACTGTGAACCAGCCTATACTATAGAAAACTACACTTTCTATTGGTGTGCACGTTATAAATTATTGTTACAGAACAATCATTATTGTATTCTAGCCATGTTACAATATAAAATTATATAGGCCTATATGATTTACAATAATTATCCTATGTTATAGGAACGAGAATAACAAATTAAGAATTAATCAGATTTCTAATACTTGTACCTAATGATAACTTACAAGACAGTAATAAATAATAACCATCATAATAATCCTGATAATCATAATCTTAATCATCCTAATGATTACGATAATGATGATGATAACAGTAATACTAATAATAATAATGATATAATGATGATAATAATACTACTAATAATAATAATAATAATAATAATAATAATAATAATAATAATAATCGCTGTAGAGTAAAGGTTAGCACACCTGACTGTGAAACGATCGGCTTCCGGTTCGAATCTTGGTTGGGACAAGTTAAGACTGGTTCACAATAAACCGAGAACGGAAACGACAACGATAACGGAAATATTGTTAAAATAAATACATTTAAATGTGAGCATTCACAATTAACTTTCACGTTCCCGTTTCCGGGCTCCGGCAATCTTCTCGTTAATTGTGAATGTTCACATTTAAATACATTTATTTTAACACTAGCTGTACCCGTGCGCTTCGCTGCACTTATTAGAAATAAATATAAAGTAATTACATAATTAAAATAGAACATTGAGTCCAGGGAACATTCGTGTTTGATAGAAGAATAAATCGTTTAATATGTTACTTAATTTAAATTGCATTTTAATAATTAAAATGCTATCATTTTGGTCCAGAGACCACTCGTTTGGTGCAAATATAACTCGTTTAACATTATTCTAAATTAGTCTTGAATGCATCCTTTAATATATCACTCCAAATTAATAGAGTTGATTGTGTAAAAATGTAAGAATTCACGATCTCCTATGCATTACTACCATAGAACGAATAAATTTGTTTTTCTTCCTACTAAAAAATTTAATATTTTGCACATAGCAGTTACGGAACAACGACACTATAATCTGAGGCGGCGGTGGAAATGTATTGTATTGTTATTTTAAAACTCTTTTATATCCTTAAATATCAGTCCTATCAAAATTTTGCCTGGAATAAAACTTATCGAAAATCATTTTTGAAGAATCTTCTGTTATGTAACATTTTTCACAAAAATCAATAATAAGCGAGATATTTCGGTTTATTTAATTCAGGCCCCCTTACAACCGCCCTTTTAAATAAAGTATTTTGAATGCTACATAGCCAAAAATCTAAGTTATAACGAACTTAATTTATATTCCAATTTTCACCGAAATCCGTTCAGCCATTATCGGGTGAAAAGGTAACAAACATCCAGACAGACAGACTTAAATATCAGTCCTATCAAAATTTTGCTTGGAATAAAACTTATCGGAAATCATTTTTAAAGAAATTTTTGTTATGTAACTTTTTCACAAAAATCAATAATAAGCGAGATATTTCGGTTTATTTAATTCAGGCCCCCTTACAACCCCCCTTTTAAATAAAGTATTTTTAATGCCATATAGCCTAAAATCTAAGTTACAACGAACTTAATTTATGTTCCAATTTTCATCGAAATCCGTTCAGCCATTATCGCGTGAAAAGGTAACAAACATCCAGATAGGCAGACAGACAGACATACAAACAAAAATTTCAAAAAAGCGATTTTCGGTTTCAGGATGATTAATTATATATGTTAACACCAATTATTTTTGGAAAAGCGAAAATTACCAGAAAAATTTCGCTTACAGATTTATTATTAGTATAGATTATTTCTCGTTGTCGTTTCCGTTCCCGGTTTATTGTGAACCAGCCTTTACCTGGCTGAGGTTTCTCGCCTCAACCCATTGAGAGCAAATGCTGGGTAACTTTCGGCGCTGGACCCTGGATTCATTTCGCTGGCATTATCATCTCATTCAGACGCTAGATAGCTATAGCAGTTGATAAAGCGTCGTAAAGTAACTAATTTAATAATAATAATAATAATAATAATAATAATAATAATAACCCTCTTTTATTCTCTGTTGTTATGATAAAGCAAATATAAATGACACTCAGGAGGAAACGCAGAATAAATATGGGGGGAAATGCCTGTTATTATTCGGTTGAGAAGCTTTTGTCATCCAGCCTACTCTCAAAAAACTTGAAAGTTAGAATTTATAAAACAGTTATATTACCGGTTGTTCTGTATGGTTGTGAAATTTGGACTCTCACTTTGAGGAACAGAGGTTAAGGGTGTTCGAGAATAAGATTCTTAGGAAGATATTTGGGGCTAAGGGGGATGGAGAATGGAGGAAGTTGCACAACGCAGAACTGCACGCATTGTACTATCACCTGACATAATTAGGAATATTAAATTCAGAGGTTTGAAATGGGCAGAACATCTAGCATGTATGGGCGAATCCAGAAATGCATATAGAGTGTTAGTTGGATGGCCGGAGGGAAAGGACGTTTGGAGAGGCAGAGACGTAGATGGGAAGATAATATAAAAATGGATATGATGGTAGAGACTGAATTAATCTTGCTCAGGATAGAGACCGAGGACGGGCTTATGTGAGAGCGGCAATGAACCTCCGGTTTCCTTAAAACGCATATGTAAGTAATTATGATCAATTTGTGAAAGGATCTACTCTGTTTCGTAATTCTGTCCTTCCCCTTGCAAAAGTGTTTCCATTTCACATTCAGCATTTTATCAGTTGGGAAACAAAAATATCTTTTGTCAGAGTCTTTGGTCCTTTATAATAATATAAATAAGTATTATTTTATTTCGTCCTTACACAGCGCAATAATTACCCATCCTGATGAATATGCCGTTCCATAACAACGAAACATCCAGATGTGAACGCGCAATATAATAATAATACAGTCGTGTGATATCCATTACAATAGCGTATACAAAACACTATCGAATGATTAAATATGGAATGTCAACGAAATGTTGATAGCGAGAAAGTATATCGTAGCTCCAACCATAACGTGTTATTGTTTTAGACTAGCTTAGGATTAGGTAACGACTGAAAGTGCTGCATTATTTTGCTTCTCCAAAAAGGCAATAAATAGTTCATTAAAATAGTGTGACTTCTGTAAGAATGTCGACAATCATAATGTGCTGTATTATTGCATACCACACTGCTGTGCCTTCTTAAATTACTTCATAAACATTAATATTTCAGAAAGAGTCACGAATTGCAGTGATGAGCGGCAATTAAGCCGGCAGTCAGTGTACACATTTCATAACGATAAGTCGGCCGTGCGATAACAGGCCGGGACCCGGTATTCCTCGTTCCCGAGAGTGCCAATCTCGAGAATACGATTCTCGGAACTGGCGTTATCGGCCAGGTAGTCTCGCCTACGAGACGAGCGGGAGTAAGAGGCTGTTTGCCCGACTCTATTAATTACCTTATTACTACATTTACTATTGTTAATGTAGGACTTCAGTTGTTTTCCACTCATGGTTTAGTTTCTTTTTGACCATGAGTGTTGGCAACAGATGAAGCAGCAGATGATTTTCCAATTTGAACTGTGAAAAGAGCCAGCTCCGTGTGAACAACTACCATCACCGTAGCCAACATGGGAGCCAGCCAGTCAGCACGCAGGGCAGCCATCAGGGCAGCCAGCTTGGATTCCATCACAGAAACTAGCACCGTCTGAACCAGGCTTAACTCATCGCTCGAGTTCATAGAAACCTGTGCCAAACCCAACCCGCTCAAATCTGGTTTCGGCGGATATGAACCTAGGGAACGGAAAAGACATCAGCACGATCCGCTGGATATTTTTATGATGCAAGAAGCTAGGGAAGACGACGTTGTCCCCAGATTTAGTTACCGGTACTCATCTCCTAGTACTGTAGCTGGAATACTGCGCTCGCTGCTGAAGTAACCTTTTCCACCAATCTTAAATCCTTTCACGCCAAATTGGAGTTGACGGGGCTGAACCTGGTTACTGGCAGCCAGGAATACACAATGGCGAACAGCGTGAGCAGCGACATGCATCTATTACAAGATTAACAATCGATACTAACACCTTGTGTTGTAGTAGTATATCGTAAAACTCTTATATAGCCTATACAGGGTTAGTTAAAAGTCCCGCACCACCTAAATAACTTTTGAAGCATACGGTTCAGTGATATGAAACTTGGTATGTGAGGATAACCATATGCTAAGAACTCAATAATGGTATTACCGAGTTTTTTCTACTTCCGGTTTAACCGGAAGTAACTCCGACTCTCTTATTTTAAATGGAAAACCCAATATAGTTTTTTTATTTTTGAATAAAGCTCATTAAGAGCTTTTCAAAAAGTACCCACACTTGATACTTCTGTACAAATTCAGTGTTGCTAAATAAAAATGGAAGTGGTGCAAGATATTCCTAAAGCCTGGTTAAATCATTCCTTAAATGGTTTCTATGATCGAGTGACACATTGTAAAGCAGCTGAGGGCTACCAATTTGAACACATAATTTAGAAGGTGAGCTAACTTTGTTTTGTTTTTGTTAAGGAAGGAGTGTGAATCGCAAAATCATCTATTACTGTACAGCTCATGCATTTTGTCAAGACACTCGCGATGTGCATTACGGGAACAACGTTTCTGTGGAGGGGGTAAGAATAGAAGGGAAGGTCGGGCGTGTGTCTACCGAGTTCAAGGAAAAGACAAACCCATTCCCCTATAATTTGTAAGTAGACTCATCCGATCACGTGCGCAGCTCTGTAGGAAGAGTGGGGGAGTATCTGGACACAATGCATGCGCTGTATCTTCGAAATTCATTAAGTGATTTTGACATTGCAAATGAAGAGTCCATTGCAAGAATGATGGATGTCATTTGGAATACATTTTGCAGGAGAAGCAATTGAAAGTTTGAAATGCTTAGCGCTCAAAGCTGAACTGTGATTTTCCGATCATTACTGGACAATGACTATCAGTGTTAATGCCATATAACTCTCTATGTGCATTATATATGTATGTATGTATTTATTCACACTGCAATGGGTATATACCCGGTGGCAGTGGTAACTAATTACACTCAATAATGACAATAAGAAACTTATTAATTAAAAATACAATTAATAATAATACTAATAATTAATACTAACAATAATTTATAATAATAATAATAATAATAATAACAACAACAGGGAATATCCTAAATTAAATGAAGCATGATCACTTAAAACAACATTTAAAATAAGTTTAATTTGTCTCTTAAACCTATGTTCGAACTAAAACCCACGAGTATGATATGTTCATATCTGCACAAGTACCTTTCAACACTACACTCATTTCACTGTCAACTCACTCACTGCACTGGAACTACGACACATTTCACTGATTCTATCCTGATTTCACTAACACTTCAAAAACATTTCACTGTTCAAATACTTTGCACTGCAACTATAAACTATAAAGCTTCACTGACAGGAACACGTTTCACTTACACAACACACTTCACTGACACAACACACTTCACTGACACAACATAATTCTTCACTGATACAACACTTCAATAACAAAATATCATTTACACCCTTTAAATACTGTGTATAATTACCGTCTATTAGTAAAGTCCTTAAGCCTATTTTTAAATACATTTTCGGTTATATGTCTTAAGCTATGCATTGACAGTCTTGGTTAATTTTCGACAAAAAAGTGACATCTATCATTCTTGCAGTGGACTCTTCAAATATTAATACTCTTAGAAATTATTTTAATTGAAATCACTCCGTATTTCTTCCTCGTTGAGCAATTATTATGACGGAAAATCGTAAATCGTCGATCACAGAGGCACGCGTATGGAAGTGCTTAACAGGTAGGACATGAAGCATTCCTAGACTTAGCTCAAAGAGGCTATTTGTGTTGCATTCCGTCTGTGTTGCCAACCTAACCAGATCCACCATCCGTCACACTACGCCAGTCTTAAATTCGTGCACCATCCTTCTGATGGTGATCTGCATAAATCTATGTAATGAGCAGTCATATCCTTGTCGAGCAAGCAAAAGCTGGGGTGCTTCGGTATCTCTTATACAAATCTATCAGTCATCTCGAACTCACCACTACTGCCTTCTACCTATCTTTGGACGAACCGTAAGGAACACCTAGCAAGGCGGATGGCCGATTCTGCGTCAAAAACAGGAGATACCCTATTTTTTCAGACGGACTTGATAATGAAAATGGACTTGTTCAGAGTGTTGGTGGAGTAAGAAGGAAATCGAGAACAAAGTTGTCTTTGTACACCACAAGTACAACTAAAATATTTAAAAGATTTGAACTCGGGTCCCCAATCGACGTCTGCCAGAGGGATATTTCAATGTTGATGAACACATTCTGTAAAGCGGAAGACGTGCAGTTCCTCTACCAATATGGAACGTGCAGTAAGTCCATTCAAACTACTATGGCGATTTTTGAATGGAATTAAAAAGTACGGTATGGAATAGAATAATGAAGATTTGATTTTCGAAAGGAGAGGCAATCACTTTCGTTACAAACTTCCTTTATCAAAGTGCTACATAACCAATTAAGAACGCATAGAGAAAATTATAGTGAACATTAAAGAAAATGGTAATGTGAACATTTTTCTTATGTCAGTAAATTACAATTTTTAAAGCACAATACTTCTTTTACTGATGAAACAAATTAATATAACAAAGGGTAATTATTGAGTTATAATTCACAACAAAAATGGTACTATAAAATATTAAGGGACTATTAGAATGAACTAAATAAAAAAATTTAAATCTTTTAAAGTGTGATGCTTTAAGACACTATTGGGTGTTCATTTCAAAGTGTGTCATGACGTCACTGTCGTGAGTCAGCGATTTGAAGCGAATTTCAGCTTTTATATCAGAGAAGTTGCCTATTATTCAAGGCGTTCTTGAATCTGAACTTGAGAACGTGTACGGTATAACTTGAACGTCGTAGCAACAGATGGCGGTCTGTACGGTCTGTGTGCTACCATAACCTCTTTCGAACTGTGTTTTGCGCGGCCAAGTCGTACGCAGGGTATTTGTTATCATCGGTTGCGTACGACAACATTCCACAACACAAATCAAATGCTCCGTCGAAGTTAATGTCAACAAATACTGTACGTAAGTAATCGTCTTAACCCTCTTCCCATATCCCGACAGTAAGAAAAAAAAAACTCACCCCAGTACGTGTTTCCAAACAGTTCACATTCCTGCCACTACCGGCGTTACCGTACGTATCAGTAAGTAATCATCAGAATGAACGCCGTACTTGCTAGGCAACTTCTCTGGCACGTAGGTAATACGCGGAAGTGCAGGAAGATTGAATTGTCTAGGCTCATCGGCTAGCCACATGACGTCATACAGCGAGCAATGACACACTTTGAACTGAACACGCAGTATTTAATTACTTATTGGGAAAAGTTCTGTAGGTGCTTTACTGTAGTGGTATAATTTTATTAAGCAGCAAAAGGCAATATTTCACTACCTGGAAAACTCGAACCAAGTACCTGAGGACCAAGATATGATGGACGAAAATAACAACTGACCAAAATCAGAAGGACCAAATATAGTTCTGTCCCGGTTCCTGACAATTCGTCACAGAAAATTGGTAACAGAGACAATTCGTCAAAAATTCAATTTGTCATGGGTACAATTCGTCACAGATAGACAATTCGTCATAATTCGACTTCTGCTATAAAGTTTAGCTCGTCAATGTTCTTGGTGCTCCTGCCTTGCCCGGCGCGGAGTTCTTTTAGCAGCTGATGCTTTCTTCGGTAGTTTCATATTAGCTTCACTTGTAATCCGGTCCAGTAATGGCAAACACTGCTTCTCGAGAAATCCCCACCTTACCTTCATGTTCTGGATCAACGAGCTTACTTGCTTACTTCTAAGTTTGTCATGGCCTCTTTCAGATTTTGTAAAACGGATTTCATCCGCCATAGTTCCAAATGAATATGTACACAATGACTGTAATATTTACATAGAAAATACAAATGTATGTATATTTTCTTGGGGCCAATAGTACCGAATTGTCCATATTAACATGTCGCTAGTTGTAAACTGTTACGAGTTTTAATTCTATGACAAATTGTCTCTGTTACCAATTTCTTGTGACAAGTTGTCCCCAACCCGTTCTGTCCAAGGGCAGATCTTTCACTGCAAACCCAGCTTTCTCCAATCTTTCCTATTCTCTACCTTCCTCTTAGTCTCCTCATATGATCTATTTATCTTAATGTCGTCTATTATCTGATATCTTCTTCTGCCCCGAACTTTTCTCCCGTTCACCATTCCTTCCAGTGCATCCTTCAGTAGGCAGTTTCTTCTCAGCCAGTGACCCAGCCAATTCCTTTTTCTCTTCTTGATCAGTTTCAGCATCATTCTTTCTTCACTCACTCTTTCCATCACAGCTTCATTTCTTATTCTGTCTGTTCATTTCACCCCTTCCATTCTTCTCCATATCCACACTGGTACATTTTTATAATTTTATTGTTTTTGATTAGTGTTGGTTTTATAATAACTATCACTTTTAAGTTTGTTAAAATTTAATTTCCTTAGGTTTTGATTTATTAATATTTAATTATTTTAATGAATTTTTTAATTAAATTATTATTTATTTCTAGTTATGTTGAAATTAGTAATTTTTGTGTTTTTGTTATCACGTTTTGGTTAGAATTTTAAAAGGAACTAGGCAGTTAAATGCTTCTAGTCGTTTCTCTTCAATTCGTTGTAATGTTCATGTTCCTGCACTATACAATGCCACACTCCACACAAAATATTTCATTATTATTATTATTATTATTATTATTATTATTATTATTATTATTATTATTATTACAATCTCGAGACTAATAAATAGAAATTACATAGGTAAACCCATAGTCTTGATTCGGTTAAGAGAGAAGTTTTATATGATATTCTTATTGAATTTGGTATTCCCAAGAAACTAGTTCGATTAATTAAAATGTGTTTCAGTGAAACGTACAGCAGAGTTCGTATAGGTCAGTTTCTGTCAGATGCGTTTCCAATTCACTGTGGGCTAAAGCAAGGAGATGCACTATCACCTTTACTTTTTAACTTTGCTCTAGAGTATGCCATTAGGAATTGAACGGGTTACATCAGCTGCTTGTCTATGCGGATGACGTGAATATGTTAGGAGAAAATCCACAAACGATTAGGGAAAACACGGGAATTTTACTGGAAGCAAGTAAAGAGATAAGTTTGAAAGTAAATCCCGAAAAGACAAAGTATATGATTATGTCTCGTGACGGGGATATTGTACGAAATGGAAATATAAAAATTGGAAATTTATCTTTTGAAGAGGTGGATAAGTTCAAATATCTTGGAGCAACAGTAACAAATATAAATGATACTCGGGAGGAAATTAAACACAGAATAAAGATGGGAAATGCCTGTTATTATTCGGTTGAGAAGCTTTTGTCATCTAGTCTGCTGTCAAAAAATCTGAAAGTTAGAATTTATAAACAGTTATATTACCGGTTGTTCTGTATGGTTGTGAAACTTGGACTCTCACTTTGAGAGAGGAACATAGGTTAAGGGTGTTTGAGAATAAGGTGCTTAGGAAAATATTTGGGGCTAAGAGGGATGAAGTTACAGGAGAATGGAGAAAGTTACACAACACAGAACTGCACGCATTGTATTCTTCACCTGACATAATTAGGAATATTAAATCCAGACGTTTGAGATGGGCAGGGCATGTAGCACGTTTGGGCGAATCCAGAAATGCATATAGAGTGTTAGCTGGGAGACCGGAGGGAAAAAGACCTTTAGGGAGGCCTAGACGTAGGTGGGAAGATAATATTAAAATGGATTTGAGGGAGGTGGGATATGATGATAGAGAATGGATTAATCTTGCACAGGATAGGGACCCATGGCGGGCTTATGTGAGGACGGCAATGAACCTCCGGGTTCCTTAAAAGGCAGTAAGTAAGTAAACCCATATTCTAATCTCAAATAGTTGGTGTTGGTGATGCAGATGGTGGTAATGGTAGTGGAAAGTTGTAACTTAGTAGTACGCTTTCACATATTAAGTAGAACTGTTCACCCCTCTTGTGAAAGAAGACGTTTACTTCGTTTATCTTAATCTAACTTTCCAGCCAAGAAACAAAACAAACAAACAAAACAGAATTTTAACAAAATCTAATGTAGGTTATATGGTCAAGACTAGGGCTCTAAATGGTGCTTTGTTGTTCACACTTACATATTTGTACGGTTATCCATCTTCAGATATTAATAGCTAAAAAAAACTGCAAATACAGAGCTCCTTCATTTGTCTGCGTTTTGATTTTCATCCGCTTTATTTATTCAACAATCGCGGGCAAACTGATTCCCAGCAGGCAGAGGCCGACGTGTGGGAGAAGGGACGCCAGCCGTCGCGACGGTTAGGTGTTTACAAATTAATGCCTACTACATGCAGCCAGGTGTGAAACCCCTGATTTTTCTGCACTTTCCACAAACTACCCTATATAACAAGCTACCCTCCTCGCCTGTCTGCAGTTTGTTTCTGAGAGCGTCACTCGCAAGAAGGTAGGCTCATATTATTATTATTATTATTATTATTATTATTATTATTATTATTATTATTATTATTATTGTTGTTGTTGTTACCGTGCCTTTGGTGATAAGAAAGCTGTCTAAGCCAGTAATTTACGATAAATCTGCGAAAAAGTATTTATTCAAACCCTAAAATAATTGATAACTTTTGGTCGTAAAGAAATGCACGCCGATAGAATAGTTATGTGAAATGCCGCCATTCTTAATCAACTGAATTTCTAACACTTCTCATATTTTCTTCCACTCTACATTCCTTCAGTCCACACCTGTGAAGCAACGGTCAGCGCGTCTAGGCGCGAAACCAGGTTTCCCGGGTTCGAATCTCGGTCGGGGCAAGTTACCTGGTTGAGGTTTTTTCCGGGGTTTTCCCTCAACCCAATACGAGCAAATGCTGGGTAACTTTCGGTGCTGGACCACAGACTCATTTCACCGGCATTATCACCTTCATTTAATTCAGACGCTAAATAACCTAGATGTTCCATTACTCTTTCATCGTATGATGACGCAGAATATCTTCATGGAAATATCATCTGTACTTCGGTACATTAAAATAATATAAACCTAGATGTTGATGCTGCGTCGTAAAATAACCCAATAAAATAAAAAAAATACATTCCTTTACTTCTTTCTTGTTTTCATTTGTTGATAAAGCGTCGTAAAATAACCTACTAAAAAATAAAAATGTTTTCATCAAAGCATATGTAGTTGAATTAGCTACAGGCCTATAGGTACCGATATTTCTTTTGGTACAAGATTAGCAATCTTACTATATGGTCGACCACCACCACCACTATCACCATCATCATCATCATCATCATCATCACCATCACGAATGGAAGATCAAATAATATTACTATGATCTGTTCCATGAAGTATGAAATTTGTATTAATGAAGCCATCTGCGTCTTGGTTGTCCAGATCTTCTTCTGCTAATGGCTAAATATAAGAATACCAATTTCGGGAATCTACTATTTCTATTATTTGTAAGTTTTTTTTTTCAATTCCCGTTCACAAATTCTTATGCCTTCTACTAATTTTTTTTTAGTTTTAATTTTTGTCGCATAACATGAATTATTTCATGTCATATCTGTCGAGGGTTAACAAGATTTACCATATAATTAAATTCACGACACTTTTATTAAAATACAAAGTACAATACAAAGTAAAATTTGTCTCGATAATAAAATATTAGAAAAATGTGATAGTTTCCCATATTTAGGTTACAATCTTTCCATTTTTGAAGAATTGGACATATCACAGAAAATTAATAAATAGACAAGAGCTATGGGCATTATAAATAGTGTGATGAAACCATCCTTGGTTCAGAAACACACCCGCATATGTCTCTACAACACATTGGCACGACCGATGCTCAGCTATGGCAGCGAAGCATGGACACTGAGGAAAGCAGATAAAAGCAGAATAACGGCTTGTGAAATGCGATTCATGCGAAGAACAGCGGGCTATACTAAATGGGATCTGAAAAGAAATTGTGAAATTTTAAAGGAACTAAAAACTCAACCAGTTTTAGATTACATTGTTCAATATCAGTCTAATTGGAAACATCATTTGGAAAGAATGAGTAATAGTAGACTCCCAAAGGCAATTTATGATTATGTACCACATGGCCAAAGATCTGTGGGTCGTCCTGCTAAGAGATGGCGTGAAAATTTTATGTGAGACCGTAACAGGCCTTGTGGCCTAACACTTGTCAGACAGAAGAAGAAGAAACTTTTATTAATGTTCTGGTTCTCGACTTCAACTGTGTATGCAGAATCCCATGGACATTTTTTTTAGAATGAATATTTTTCTGTCAAATTATATTAGCAATTTTGTTAAGTTTTGCGTAGGCCTAATCAAATTATTTCAATATTTTGAACAAGCTGGGACCTAATCCTATATTTAAGCTGTTTTCGGCCTTAACATATTTTAATATGTGTACACACATATACACACATCTACTCTTGGTCATTCAAAGTCTCATCTGTTTTTTGGCAATATTTCATTACTTATAGACTAACATTTCTCGCCTACCACTAATTTTTATACGTTTAATGTTTTATAATAAAATACCTTCAATCATCCAATATCATGAGTCTTAATATTTAATTTACGAATCTCACCTGTGTACCTTATTTTTACAACCGTCCTAATAAACAGATCCAGAAACCAGCCGTTTGCGAAATCTGCTGGGATTTACGAGTATTATGTCTGATCACTACAGCTGCTCTGGGGTAACGTAACATCTGATATGCACTGGAGGAAGAGAGTGTTACAACATGTGCACATCATGAGTATCCCTGGCTCTCTAATGCCTTTACAATGCATTTCCGGAGTCAGTTAACACTATCAACAGAGCTGGAATTACAAAGCATTTCAAATACCCAAAGAAAAAAAAATCAAGTGAATTTAAGTCGGGGGACCTGGGAGGCCATGGTGTTGGTACTTACGAAAATGGAGCGCGGGCCTGTAATGTTTACAACCATTAATTGTCAGACACACTGTCCCGAGGGCTCTCGTGTCATTAAGTGGTATGGTTAATGCCTGGCAGGAGTCCGATGTGTACATCAGTGACCAGTATTTAAGTAGTATGATTCAGGGCATAGGCCTGATCCTACGCTAACGAATACTTATGTATAATACGTGTAGAGTATTGTGTGTTTTGCAAAATGGCTTATAACCGTCATGCTGTGGTACAGAAACTGGTGAACGAGGTGATGTAGAATTACACGGCCCCAACGTACGAATTGCACAGGAGTTGTATAGCCTATTGCAGGCGTCTCAAGGCCAACGCATAAAAATTGTTACAGAGAGCAAATGTAGATAGCGTAGTCAGCTGAAGAGATAAGCGCAATTTCCGAAGATAACCGATCACTGATTCATGTTACAAGCATGAGCGAGCTAAGTTGTAACTGTCGCGGGAGAAATGCCACAAAGCTGCACTTTTGAGTTGTACTGTCACAGTAGACGGTTGTTTTCGGAAGGAATTTCGTAAGTAGTTTGCAGTAATAATAATAATAATAATAATAATAATAATAATGATAATAATAATACACTTATTTTCTAATATATTATGAGTAAAAAGAAGACATCTGAAGCATGAAGAACAATACATGTTACGTAATTATTTAAGCACAAGGAACTGGCCATCCTACTCCATTATCTCCTGGTCTAGTTTCTTCATAAGTGGTGCCTTGTTAGTATCACTTGTGAGGTTCAGACCTGTTTTAGGACAGTTGACTGAACAACAATACTTCGTTTCTAGTAAATGGCTTTTGGTATCGCTCTTTTTTTTTAGTTTATACTATATTTAATTAAATAAAATTCAATTAAATAATAATAATAAAATTAAAATTAAACTTGTTACTTGTTAAAGTACGTATTTTTATGATACGCCAATATTAATATATTAATTACAACAGAAGTTAAATAATATGTTTAGTATGTTTTTAATAATTAAAAATAACCTAAACATCTTAGAAATTCTTAAACAATTATTTTAAATTAGAACTATTCAAAACTTAAATCTGGTCTCAAATTCTTTTCTCAAGTCCTTCAGTACTTCATTATATTTGTTACACTGGTCTTGATTCAAATTAGGTAACAATTTTAGATTAATAAAGTGGTAACAGTTACCCACAGAAACTTGCGACTCCCACAATTTCGCTTTCCCTATGAAAGCTTTTATTTCTTCATACATTTGCGATAATAAGGCGTTCTTTCCTCGGAGATGGAGCCAACAACGTAGCGGTTGCAGATGTCTATTCAAACGTCGCGGTCAATGACGTCATCCGGAGACACACGAACTGCTCCCGCATCTTGTTCCACTCTTACATTAAAAAAAGAGAAAGAGGAGGAAGTGCTCCGAGAAGGCCCTATTGAGACGTCTGGCCTATTGGAACAACGTGTCATGTTGCAATAACAGACATTGCGGTGTACTGGTGATGGAACGTCGGACACTTTATCTGAAGATAGTGTTACGTAGAGCACATAACATGAACCGTCACCCCACGAAGTGAATCGGAAAAGCATTCGTTAACATTTTCTGAAAAAAATAATGCAAAGTGTCCATGACACTGTCAAGATTGCAAATAAAAAGCTTTACAGCAACTGGCCGAAAATACAAGATATCACTGGAAAAATGCGGCAAATAGTAATTTCTCTTGGGAGAGGCGGTACGATAGAGCACAGATCGCCAGCATTTGTACATCACATTCCGGAATGCCCGCGTCATGTGACACATAATTCACTGCTGGTATTTAAAGAAGCAAACATTTTCTGGGGCAATTCAAACGCCGTTATAAAATAACACCACGCAAGATCATAAACTGTGTTACTAGGCGGAAAGTTACTGTGATACCTTCGTGAGAACCAGAACACTGTTAAAATTAAGGGACTACATTACAACTAATGAAATCGATACCGACATGATGTTCAATAGGGACCAAAGTCGATATAAATATGAACTCACGCCAAGCAGGACAGTATCAATAACTGCGGAAAAGACGACTGAAGCTGGTGTGCAATGCGATTCATGTACTTCCAACTTCTACACCATTCAGATGCTTCTTTCAATGTCAGGACGAGTTGCAAAGAAGCTGTACATCTGATTTCAGGAAACGGCCGGTAAATTTGGCAAACACTACAATGTACCGAAACCAACCTCTAAGTACAGAATATGACTGCAGCACCAGTAGTAAGATGACCATAGCCCTCGTAAACTCCATTTTATTTCAAGGAGTGCAGTTCGGTGGCTTCTTTGAACACCCACTTACAGATTTATGACTTCCTACACAAACACCTCTGACAATTCCATCCTGTCCCCTCGTCCAACATTGCACAGTTGCCACAATCCTGGTGACCCTCGAAATGAGACTGACGGGATTCTTGGAATTCAGAAAAGATGCGGCAAATCTGCCTCCACGTGGATTTGACGGGAACCTGTCAATTCTTCTGAAGAGGGTTGTGATTGGTTACTGACAGGAGAAGACAAGATTTCCGTCGCAGACTTATTTATGACAACCAATTAGTAGGGGGCAGTAGAAGGTCTGTCGGCAAAGTCCTTTCTATGAAACTGCACTCCATGAAATAAAATACAGTAGGCCTATACTATCCTAAATGCGTGAAGTACTCGAATAGGATCTAAAGGGAGCATCGCTTCTATTGCTGGATTCGTGGTCCGGTCAAACAGACGACAGTTCATCGACCACAGCCTTCCGCAATAGGACAGACAAACATCACATCACCTCAAACCACGGCACGCCAGCCTCTTGACGTCTATTTCCCTCGCCAGGATAAACGGGGTTGCGGGCAATTGCGAACTGCTGCACTTCGCACCAGTTACTTTGGTCTCATGTTTGTCCACTCCAGAAAGTTTCGCGAAGATTTTCGTCGGGAAGTCCAAAGCCTTCCCGTGTAAACCTTTAGTTTTATATACAAATTGTATGCAGGGATTTTTAAAAAAGAACTATTATACATAACGGACTATTTATGTATATATGGGCCTTGGATATTACCAATTTTATTACTTGAAGAAGTAGAAAAAAAAAAAAAAAGGATTAAATTTAGCAAAGGGAGTTAGTTCAAAAATTTCTTTCAACTGTCTAAAAATTAGACTTTGATATTTTGCAGACTTATTTCATTTGATCATATTTGAAAATGCTATAACAATCAACTTTTGACGACTTACTAATTGACTCTTACATGAGTAGCCCCCCCGAAACCCATGCTGACATTTATGTAACCAATCTGAATCATTCCAATGCTGCCTTAGAAAAGCTGAAATCAAGTGTTTCATCTGTTTGCAAACCACAGAGGTGAGGCTGACCGGTCTGTAATTTTTTGTATCTGAGCGAGACCCTGACTTATAAATTGGCACCACTATTGTATCTTTCCAATCTCGCGGGACAGTACCATTATTTACTGATATTTCAAATATACGCACTAGATAGGGAATCATGGCTTCCCCTCCCAATTTTAACATGTCTCCAGTGATACCATCAGATCCTACTGATTTATGAGTTTTCAATTCAGAAATCCTTCTCCTTATGTCCCTAGGCTTGATAGAAAACTGACCCGTATTTTCTACAGAAGCTAAGTTAGGTATTATTGCCCTCATTCCAAAAACAGTGGCATAATAGGAATTTAGTTTTTCTGCTTTTTCGCTGTCCTGTACGATAAATTGATTGCGGTCATTTTTTAGGGGGAGGCTCGAATAGCTTTCCTTGCGTCGTCTCTTCACATATTTATAAAATTCCCCCCACCCGTTTTGTTCACCTTTGGAAAGTTTGTTTAGGTAATTTTCCTGCGCTATCTTCTTCGCATTAAGCAGTTCTTTCGATAGTTGTGTGAATTTTGTTTGTTTTGCAAGGCTTTCCTTGCGCTGTCTATAGGATTTCCTTAGTTTTCTTTTAAGTTTCCGTATGTGTTTATTATAATATTCCGGATCGGGATTGTTTGATAAGCGTTTAACCGGGATAAATTTCTGTATTCCTGTTAATATAATCTGCTTGAACTCCGCCCGGCATTCTTCTACACTACTGCCCTTCACTACCCATGATGAGTACTTTTCTCTAAGATAATTGTGGAAGCCTTCTCTGTCCGCTTTGTTATATTGTAAGATATTTTTGTTCTTTGTTCCTCTTTGCTTGTACTTAGCATTCCATAATATTTCAAGAATTACCGCGTCGTGGTCACTAATACCTGGAATCACTTCAATAGCTGCGACTATCTCTGAGAGTTTTAACAGAAATATGTCTGGTAAGGAATCTCCCCTTGTCGGCCTATTTGTTACTTGTATTAAGTTATGTTTCCAGATGAGTGAGTTTACTAATGACTGGGCCTCTATTGCACCCTGCCAGCTTACCTGGGGCAAATTTAGGTCCCCGCGATGATAACATATTGGCCGCGAATGTGCTATTTTCCAACATATCTCTTATTTTACACAGTACGTTCAAGCCTTCTTTCGACGCCCTGTATAAACCGATGATGTGTAATATGTTTCGCGAATAATCATCCGCTATGTCTACACCCAACATTTCGAACTCCGAATCTTTAAAATTTTCAGCGCTCTGCAAACACTCTTTTATACACATATAAAAACCCCTCCCCCTGTTCCTACATGGTCGCGTCTGTATGTTACATAATCGTTTCTAAATACTTTAAGTATAAATAATTGATTAAATGGCGATCTTACTCGTGTTAATTATGTAAGCATGTCTGGCTTACAACTGTTTCGGTGCTACTTGACACCATCCTCAGAGCCTACTAGATCTCGGCGCTATCTCAACTTCGCTGCTTGTTGTGTGGGTGCATTCGTGTGATGAAGAGTTGTGTCAAATAGTGTGTGTGTTCTGAAATTGATCTGTGTGTTGAGAATTTGATTAGGGTGTGTTTTAGTGTGTCTGTATATTTCATATTGTTCTAGTGTGTTGAGTTTTTGGTTTTTGGGTTGTATGTGTAGGATTTCCATGTCTGTATTTATGTTATTGTATGTGTGGTTAGCATTAGTTATGTGTTCGGCATATGTAGATGTATTGTGTCCTCTGGTTATTGCTTTAATGTGTTCTTTGTATCGAGTTTGGAATGATCTGCCTGTCTATCCAATGTAGAAACTGTCGCAACTATTGCATGTGAGTTTCTATACGCCTGTGTTGTTTGTGTGTTGAGATGTCTTTGTAGTGTGTTTTCTGTTCTTTATTCTATGTTGTATTTCTGTTTTCTGAATGAGGATGCGATCTTGTGTGTGTTTTTGTTTTCGTATGTTAGTGTGATGTATTTCTTGTGTGTTTGTTGAGTTTTTGTTTTGTCTTCCTTATGATGTTGTCTATTACACTTACTTACTGGCTTTTAAGGAACCGGAGGTTCATTGCCGCCCTCACATAAGCCCGCCATTGGTCCCTATCCTGAGCAAGATTAATCCATTCTCTATCATCATATCCCACCTCCCTCAAATCCATTTTAATATTATCTTGCCTTCGACGTCTCGGCCTCCCTAAAGGTCTTTTTCCCTCCGGCCTCCCAACTAACACTCTATATGCATTTCTGGATTCGCCCATACGTGCTACATGCCCTGCCCATCTCAAACGTCTGGATTTAATGTTCCTAATTATATCAGGTGAAGAATGCAATGCGTGCAGTTCTGTGTTGTGTAACTTTCTCCATTCTCCTGTAACTTCATCCCTCTTAGCCCCAAATATTTTCCTAAGCACCTTATTCTCAAACACCCTTAACCTATGTTCCTCTCTCAAAGTGAGAGTCCAAGTTTCACAACCATAAAGAACAACCGGTAATATAACTGTTTTATAAATTCTAACTTTCAGATTTTTTGACAGCAGACTGGATGATAAAAGCTTTTCAACCGAATAATAACAGGCATTTCCCATATTTATTCTGTGTTTAATTTCCTCCCGAGTATCATTTATATTTGTTACTGTTGCTCCAAGATATTTGAACTTCTCCACCTCTTCAAAAGATAAATTTCCAATTTGTATATTTCCATTTCGTGCAATATTCTCGTCAGGAGACATAATCATATACTTTGTCTTTTCGGGATTTACTTCCAAACCGTTGTCTATTATATATGTATATATATATATATATATATATATATATATTTTATATGTACTAAGCATATTTAATATTGAACATTGGGATGCACACATTACGAGTATACGCAGGAAATTTTTTTAAGAATGAAGAGAGTTGTACTATATTATATATATTGTGTTTGACAATTAGAAATAACTCCATTTCAAATGTGGTGTCCATATTGCAGATGTTGAAAGTGGCCGTGCTGATGGCAGCGTGTCTGTGCGTCCTCTGCGAATCGCAGTCCGACATGCTAGAGAAAAGGGACTCGGCCCGACGCTACTGCGGCAGGAACCTGGCCGACGTGATGCACATCGTGTGCAACGGCATCTACAACGGCAACCCGCGCGCCGCCACGCAGAAGAAGTCTTGGCCAGGTATCGCACCGAACTATAGGGATATCCTGAACTGGCACCAACAGATAGCGCACGTGTACATTTGTTTTTCGGTATATAAACATTGAGGATATACGTAGTGTATTAGTATATTAAATATTCTTAAAAACAACTAAAATAGCAAATTTTTGTTATGTTCCTATATGTAAACACCAGGGAAAGCTTTTTGTCTTCAATCAGGTCCCGAAATATTCTGAATATATGCTTTAAACCTTAAAAAATGTAAGTAATTAAATTGCACCTCGAAAGTGCTAGCTATTAAATAAAAGTAACTACTTCAAGTAAGGAATTATAGATGACAGCATCTTGCCATCCTAACGGCAAACACCAGCCAGCTCTTCCTGTTCCCGTTCCGTGATCACTTGATCAAATCTCAGTCCCCCTCGCGTATGTGGTACGTAAGAGGTTACGTCCAATTTCGGCTTCCCCTTCAAAATTTTCTAGAGTTCCTTCAGTGCAGCAGCGTAACCCGGAGTGAGACTAGTGGCCAACAGGCTTGGAGCTCACATATTTAGTTTTGTACAGCCCCCAACCCCTTGCAAGGACGCGTTCTGCGTACCTTTTAAAATTTTTCCTCCCAATTCTCTTTCGATTTTTCCGATTTTTCCGATTAAGGAATTGTTGACTACTGTTTCATTTTGGAAGAGGAAAAAGAAAAATTAAAAAAAACCTACGCAACCTCGACAGCGAGCTATGTTAGCTTAGATTATATGCAGTAGTTGTAGGAGTCTCCGAAGTTTACGCCTGCAGTAAACTCTCGATAAGCTGGGATGTTCATTATCCAGGACGATCCGTAGTGAAATCCATTTCGTGAATAATGTTTTTAATGTACTGTACCATAATTATTTAAACCATGTTTTAACTTCAAATTTTCAAAATCATCCTACACAGTATTCAAAACTGCATGTCCTTAACCTACAAAACGCACTACTAATCGTGATACTATTGCGATCATATTATATCATCCTATTCAAAATTGCATTTGATCTTTCTGCAACTACAGAAAGAAATACCAGGAACTCAATCTCGATAGTCCCTTCCCTATAAAAAAAAAACACACACACATTGGTGGCTGCATATCCTGTTTTTAGCGTACGGTTCTTAAATACTAATGATTAAAGAGGGCAATATTCATCTTCGACATCCCGGTAGTTCCTATTTTTTTATTCGTGCACCTCGTTCTCAGAGTTCTCGTTTAGGTTCATGAACATTCAATTTACTCGTATCTATATTCTGCATACTGCAGATTTCCCCACCCATCTCGGGGAATCACTCAATATTAATACAGATTTACGTTATTATTTATCGTAAATTAAATTAAATTTGAGGTAAGAAAATATTTAATTATATTAAATGATACTAGGTTATACAAAATAATTGTAAATATAATTTTGACACGCATAGAAAATCAACAAGCGGGAAAACGTAATCAACTGTAACATATGACATAACCAAAGCTCGGAACTTGGGGACTTGTGCCTTTGCACGTGGCTAAGTGATTGGACTTCCATGTCAACAACTCCCGCTTCCAGCACGGGGGTTCAGTCAGGTCTGCTATAAAAGTGGTTTCTGGCTGTAACAACATATTGATTGTATTATGGTAGGTTGAAACACGTAATTCTAAAGCATATGTATAATGAAAATAAAAACGAGAAATATATCAAATTTACTGTTCTGCTCTATACATTTTATTACAGTGTATGACTACGTAAATTCGAAGATTTTCGAACCTATAACTTCTTCGCCTGTTAGTTAAATATGATTTGAAACGAGAAAAACTTATTTCCACGTCACATGAAGTGACGGGAAGAAACTTAAAATACTGAATGTTTTCACTGTTACTGTTTTCTATTCGATTTTCAGCAGTTGCTAGCTGATCTCGTATCTGAGAAAGATAAGTATATCCCAAATTTTTCTCGAAAATAGTTTTCAATTTGTGTGTCACTACTAGGGCAGATCCCTATACGACTTATTCCATGGCTGTAGACAAATTTTCCACCGATTTAAGGAACTGCAATGTCTTTCACCGTTTCCAGCCTCTAGTTTATGTGTGGCACAACTTACAAAATATAAACTTTCCATTCGAAGAAAATAATGTATCTTCTCCGAAGTCCTCCACGAAATTCTGTACCTAAAATTTAAAAAATGTATTTTCAAACTTCTAGGCCTATAATACCCAATCGAATAACACGTATTTTCTAATTTTTCAAACAGACCATTTACCTGTAATTCTCTGAATGTTATTGGCTTCAACACGACACAGCTTCCTTGTCCGTCTTCCTGTCATTCGATGTGACCACTTTCTTAGTACACACGACTGTCCCTGAGCACTTGCAGCGTGAACATTGTGTACGTTGTATCTGTAACCTTACTCATGCACACGACACACAAGTCCCCAAGTTCCGAGCTTTAGACATAACATAGATCTACAACATGTTGCGCCGCATGGAACGCTCCTGCCATCTAGCGGTAAAACTTCACATAAGATATCCCTATTGCCATATACTGCGGTTCACGTAAGATTATTTCCTAAGACGCTAATATGTCCGTCTTTTCAATGTTGTCAACTGTTACCAGATACACCAAAGTAGTAGATTGAATGAATAATAATGTGTCAAAATACGAGTAATTTCCAAATCTGTTCACCTTTTACTAACAGAACTACGAAAACGCACATGGGCTTAAAACAATCGGGGCGTTACGCATTATCGATCGAGCCTTAATTTATTTGATTCGTGGGAGTCGAACACAACAAAACTATAAGATTATTGGGCAAAATCTACATCAACAGCTGCAAAAAATCCGAACAGTGGAGGAAGAAGAAGTTTTTCAATTAGGGAGGGGAGTGAAGCAAGGATACCTCATTTAACTGCCTCCTCTTTTTTACTTGGTTATTTAACGACACTGTATGAACTACTAGGTTATTTAGAGTCGATGGAATTGGTGATAGCGAGATGAGGCCGAGGATTCGCCATAGATTTCTTGACATTTGCCTTACGGTTGAAAAATCTCCGAAAAAACACAACCAGGTAATCAGCCCAAGCGGGGATCGAACACGCGACCGAGCGCAACTCTGCATCGGCAGAAAAGTTCCTTAACTGACTGAGCTACGCCTGTCTTCTAGAAGTGCTATTCAGAGGAATTGAATGGAGTAAAAAGAGATACGGGCTGAATATATATCAACGGTAGGAGACTATCGGGGATGTATGCTGACCGAAGTAGGCTCTGATGATGGTGTACAGTATACACCGAAACAGCTGTAAGCCACACGTGCTTATATAATTAACATTACTAAGTTTGCCATTTAATCAATCATTTATAAATGTATCTATCATAAATCTATCAGAAATATTGACGTCATTGTTACAGAGAAATTTAGTAGAAATTTAGTACAAAGTATGGACGACAACTGACAGGGCCAATATGTTATGTTTTATTTAACGACGCTCGCAACTGCCGAGGTTATATCAGCGTCGCCGGTATGCCGGAATTTTTGTCCCGCAGGAGTTCTTTTACCTGCCAGTAAATCTACAGACATGAGCCTGTCGTATTTAAGCATACTTAAATACCATCGACCTGGTCCGGGATCGAACCCGCAATCTCGGGCATAGAAGGCCAGCGCTATACCAACTGAGCCAACCAGGGCGACAGGCCAATATGATTTTAGTGAAAAGTGACTATGTAAATTTCATCAATAACTTCATTGGTTGGCTTTAAAAATTCAAGATACTCTACACAACTTCATTGCAAAGTCCCAAGCAAATTATTTAAAGTAAGTTAGCTGAAAAATGAAATAAAGCCCGATGAGTTCATTATCATTGGTGATTTTTCAGATAATTACAGTTTCATTATTCAGGATGCTACACAAGGTCATTACTGGAGTACTTCTCAAGCAACAATACACCCATTCACAGTATATTACAGAAATTCAGTTGGCCGTAATTTAGAGAACCTTTGTTTTTCAGTAATTTCGGAATGCTTAGTTCACGATAGTGCAACAGTTCATGTTTTTACAGGAAAATGATAGAACATCTGAAACAAACACATACCGAAATATCTTAAATATATGATTTCAGTGATGGAGCAGCTAGCGAATACAAGAACGAAAAAACTCCGTTAATCTACTCAATCATGAACACGATTTTCAAATACCTGTGGAGTGGTATTTCTTTGGAACTAGTCACGGTAAAGGACCCAGTGGCAGTGTAAGGGGTACAATCAAGCGACTCGCTGCAAAAGCCAGGAACTCTAATTTCAACTCCTAAAGGACTGTATGATTGGTCAAAATGCAATATACAGGGAATTATTGTGTCATTCACATGCATTGAAAAACATGAAGAAGTAGTTATAAAATCTAAATCCTCAAAGATTCGCCGGCCTCAAGACTTCCCGGAACAAGAAGTGTTCACTGTGTGGTTCCAGTTAATGGAAAGTTAGCAATAAAACCCTATTCTGCTTCATCAGAAGTACCGAAACCACTGGGTGTTCAGTTCAAAGTGTGTCATGGCTCGCTGTATGCCGTCATGTGGCTAGCCGATGAGCCTAGAGAATTCAATCTTCCTACACTTCCGCAGAGGCGTATTACCTATGTGCCAGAGAAGTTGCCTAGCAAGTACGGCGTTCATTCAGAAGAGTACTTACCGATACGTACGGTAACACCGGTAGTGGCAGGAATGTGAACTGTTTCGAAACAGGTACTGAAGTGAGTTTTTTGTTACTGTCGGGATATGGAGAGAGGGTTAAGACGATTACTTACGTATTTGTTGACATTTACTTCGACGGTCAACATGGACCCGGAGCATTTGATTTGTGTTGTGGAATGTTGCCGTACGCAACCGATAACAAATACTCTGTGTACGACTTGGCTTCGCAAAATAAAGTTCGAAAGAGGTTATGGTAGCACACAGATCGTACAGACCGCCATCTGTTGCTACGACGTTCAAGTTATACCGTACACGTTCTCAAGTTCAGATTGAACGCCTTGATTAATAGGCAACTTCTCTGACATAAAAACTGAAACTCGCTTCAAGTCGCTGACTCATCAATAGTGACGTCATGACACACTTTGAAATGAACACCCAGTAGTTGAAATCAGACGTGTGACGCTCACCGGTCATCAATGCGGAAACGCTTCTCGCAGTGACCAGCAGCAGTGATGGTGCATGGCGCAGCGGCATAGATCGCCCTTTACACGGCGAGTTGTTTTAATTTATAACTTCCTTATTTTTGAAGATCCCATTATGAAAATTTGACAGCCTAATGAAAATGCACAGTAAATTGTCATTTACTTTTTTTTATGTGAATTGAAGTATTCGATTTTATGTAATGGCGATTTTTTAAATATATTTTTCAATTTCTTTAAACACAATTTTCAGAGCGGCACTGAATTATAGTATCTTAATAACCTATTTTGTAAGCTATCTAACGATATCTTTAAAAAAACTTTGCAATTATTCTTATGGTCAGAAAACAAATTTAAAATAGAGCTATGTGCTCAAGTAAAAATATTTTAACTGTCCATTACATTTAAAAACCCCCGGGGTAGTAGAACAAGAGGAAGGCCGCAAAATACATGGAAGAGAACAGTTTTGGAGGAAATTGCTAGGGAAGGGAAAACATGGAGCGAAGTGAAGAAGTTGGCTACAAATAGGGTCCGATGGAGGCACTTTGTGAATGCCCTATGCTCCTCATGAGGAGATACAGGAGTTTGATTGATTAATTAATTAAATGATTGATTACAGTTAAACGGTGGCTGTCGCAAACATAATTTTGTACATGATTAATATATACGACATAAAGAGTTGAATGTACAATTTTTAACAAGCTTGGAGATATGAATGTTTTTCGTCATACTGTTTTGCATGGAATTACCCATTATATTATGTCATATTATGTCTTATCAGTAAGACACTTAGCTCAGCAGGGATGTCGATCTGTGTAAGGGAAGGAGTAAGCTTCCTCCATCTATCGGTGAAGTAATAAGACTGGTTTGTTAGAAGGAAACTTGGCGGGAGTCGAAATACAAACTATCACCAATTGCCTATATCACCAACGTACCTTACATTACGGTTATGTTATGTTATGTTATGTTATGTTATGTTATGTTATGTTATGTTATGTTATGTTATGTTAGGTTAGGTTAGGTTACATTACATTACATTACATTACATTACATTATATTATATTATATTATATTATATTATATTATATTATATTATATTATATTATATTATATTATAGAGTAAAGCACAGCGTCTGCGAATAAAGATATAGGTAGGACATGCAAAATCACGTGTCCATCAATGAGTGGGCTGCAGTCAAATTTGCAGGCGTTTCACCGCTTAGTTTCCTGCTTCAGGAACAAATTTAATGTTTTTTTTTGTACATTCTATGAGACTGCCAAGATTTTTTGTTTTGTATCATGAAAATATAAAAATAAATTCTTAAGACCACTGTAAAGATTCTGGAGACGAATAATTTCAACGTCGCTACAACTTGCAGATTGGGACAATGTTTGATGTTACATAGGACAGGGATTCACAATGCACCTCTAGCACCTCAAGTGATTAAGGGCGAGCGAAACCCACTCTGTAGGTCTAATCCCTTCGCTACATTCAGCCCTACACATTTTCACTGATTAGTTGTATCTGATTACGCGTTTCTCTCTCTCCACAGATGCAGAGGACGATCTGTGGCCGGTGGAGGAGCAGGCAGACTTCCCGTTCCGTTCCCGGGCCAGCGCCCACCGGATTCTCAAGAGACAATCTCCTATAGGAATTGCATATGAGTGCTGCATCAACAAGGGCTGTACCATTCACGAACTCAGAACCTATTGCGGGCGGTAAATCCTACACGAACAAGTCTTACACTCACTAGGTGTCTGTGACCCGTACTTCGCCCGACCAGAGGAATACAAAATCTTCAGCCAACAGAAACAGCTTATCTCTTTGATGTCAATAATTAACAGCATTGCAACTAAAGACGCTTCCATACTTAATTTGTTATTTTTAACTATAACACTCCTGAATTTTGTCAGTAATATGAATAAGAAATAAATTACACATTGTTCACCGACGGATTAAATAATTTATTCATTTCAATTTCATCAAGTAGCTAGGACCTCATTTATTTTATGACACGAGATGCCAACCGTACCATGATTGAAACGGTTCTTTGAGAAACCCCTTAAGGGGAGGCAGAGGTGAAATTTTCGAACAAAACTGAAGAAAAAATGAAAATTTGGTTTTTTCCATTTTTATTATCTTTATTTTCATATTCCGATGTTAGTTTTTGATTTTGTGCCCTTAAAAGTATCAAATATAAACCAAGATAACTGTATTACTATATTATTCCCATAATAAAGTAATACTTATCATTATTTATATACCTTCTCTGAACATATAAATAAAAAGAAATATTGAAAATTTCTTACAATATGGTGCATGGAGCATTTTATATCAAACGATATAAAGTTTCATAAAATTATTAATATTTACAGAACTATTGTACTTAGAAAGTTGAAACTTGGTATGTCCATTACTAATAACATACTTAGTATCCATGATCAATTTCAAACAAATCGGATAATTTTGTGGATTTTGAAATATTCACCTCTGCCTCCCCTTAAGTCACGAAATAGAAAGTTTTGGGAAACACAAGAAATGCATGAGATAAGAATTCAATATTTGAAATGGGAAATGTTTATAAAAGCATATTTCTGTATGCAAAAGAATATTTTTTTAAAAATAGAATATGACTCAATATTCATGTCTGAAAATGTTTGACATCGGGTTTCTCAAAATCCTTATGTCCTCAGTGGCATTTCATACAGGTTAGAATAAAATTTGTTCACATGAAGTCAAAATTATGAAGTCAGCTTCTAAATGCTGGTTTTGAGAATCAAATTCGTATTATTTTTTAACCAAATTTTCAATTATTTCATGAAATAAAGAGATTGTTTTGTTAAATCATTACCAGATTTATATTCGTGGAGAAATGCCATAAGGCAGTGACAAGGCTGACAGAATGAACAAAACTACAATCTAAGCCAGCGTTTCTCAAACTATGGTCCGCGGACCACCTGTGGTCCTCGACGTCTGCCCTTGTGGTCCTTCAAAAAAGACAGAAGAAAAAATGAAATTCACACGAACTGCTTATCACACTATAGCTGAAAATCTCAGAGTTCGGAAATGACACATGGCAATTGCCTTTCACTTTTTCTCCCAGTACTGACATTTTATGGAATTTATTACCCTACCCTCTACTGACTTCCCACTCTACTCTCAGCAACAAAAGAGAGATTTAAAGCAGTATGAACGTGATGTTTCTCGCCATCTTTTCCTGCGCATCTGGCGCCGCACCTGTAACTCAGCCAGGGACCACCCGAGTTCTTAACAGAGGACCAAAGTACCGAATATTATCATGTATTCATGATTTTCTTAATAGTTTTGCCGACACCCAGTCTGCATAATGAAATGGTCACATACTGTACGTCGTACACCAATAATAATATAACGTGCCAAATTGTATTTTTACTTGTTTAAAATTGCGCATCTTTCTGCATTAATTTTTTTTATTTCTGTTTTTCCAGATGACGATATAAGTAATTTTTTGGATTTGTTGGAATAATATGTATTTTGTATAATGTATTATTATATTAGATTATTTCATGCAGAACATAAGGATCTTGTGTGCGCAATGAATTACAAGATATGTAGTTCGCAGTCCTTTTGGGATCTTGTGTGCACAGTTGAGCCTTCATGGCACTCTGCTGAATACACTAAGTCTTAACATCGTGTTGCCACATTTCAGAGGAGCTGTAGGTGTGTCAAATGTATTTAGAATGAGCGCGAGTAGTGCTTTGTCTGTATATAAAAAACGAATCTGTAAACTGTTGCGCTCGGATGTGGGTTCGATTCCCGCTTGGGCTGAATATCTGGTTAGGTTTTTCAGAGCTTTCACCAACTGCAAGGCGAATGTCAGTTAATCTATGGCGAATCCTCGGCCTCATCTCGCTATCACCAATTCCATCAATACTGAATAACCTAGTAGTTGATACAGCGTCCTTAATAACCAAGTAAAAAAGTTTATTTTAAACAGTTGAGGTAAATATTTTTAGTATGCGATGTGCATATTGTGACTATGTCTAAAGGTTCAGATATCTTGTTTTTACTCTAATAGACGCAAACGTGACTCGAACCCTCACCCTCGGAGCACGCTAGCCTCTAGACCCGTCAGTTACCTGATACCTACTCACTGCAGACACTGACAAGAGCGGAGTGCCAAATTAAAGTAAACACTAACTATCTGTTATATTGTTTACTATTTCTTCGCTGTAATTATCACAGAATATCGCCCCTCTGGTGTCAAAAGGATCAATATTGACATAGGTCTATAAACTTGTAGCCGGAAGTAATTTTGGATAAAGTACAAGTGGGTGAAGTTGTAGGATTATTGACTGCAGAGACCTGCTTATACAGGGACATCATTTTATTTTTACTTCAATTTTTATTGTACCTGAGTTTTGAATGTACTTCACTCCCACCCCTTCTACTAATGAAGTTCAACCGTCCTCCACACAGATCCAAGACCGCATATACAGTCATAGTAGCCTTACGGTCATAGTAAACAGTAGTTACGTTCCAAAAATATGTTCGCGTTTTCCAGACACGAAAGAGCGTTCAATATTGAATCATTTTCGCACAGGTACTGTCATCCATTTGCCTAGGTCGTATCCCGGTTTCCCCCACCAGCTTTTATTCGCCAGCTAGTGGCTGGGCTGTCTTAGCTCTTTTCTGAAAACATTAATTTCTGTTAGGAATTGGACGTGTACGTAATATTATGCAACTGTTTAAATTAACTTAAATGAAGGGCCTCGTTAAGTAATTAACTGTCACGTGATTTCCCCCCTTTCTACGATCCTACGACATAACCACTTGGACGGACAGTAGATAGCATGTCTGAGTAATTTTATCTTTTCGGATCGGGCGGAAGTGAAGATTGAATTTACAGTATGTAAGGTACTCTTTTATAGAGTAGGTACAGAATTATTTCAACATGAGTTACTAGTACGAAGGACGAAACTGGTAATTGGAATTAGGTACAATAGTCTATAGTGCGATAATATGCATATTAGAACTGAAGCCTGTATCGAAATGAACGGCCGCCATTTTAAAAAATGTGTTTAAATATCCATATTATGATTATTTTTCAATTTAACTTCATTCTCTATATTCTACGCTAATGTGTTGTAGACAGTATAATATACACTGCATAATGAATACGTCCGCATGCACAGCTCAGTTCGTGAGTAAAAACACTCATTGTTAATACTGTACTGTATTTTGATTAAACAAAAACCTAATGAAAATTATCGAACTCAAAATCGCGATATTTCCTAGTTTACGTAAATGGATGAACTACTTTTCTTCCCTCCTATACCTAGTAAAGTGATTTGTTTGCATATTACGCCAGTATCATCGAAGTCCAGTCGTGGAAGGGGGTAGCAAACGGTGTTTCCGGTTCTTAATCGTTGACCCAAAGGTATAGCCAGGTTAATGTCAGAAATGCTAGTGAAAATAAAATGATGTCCCTGTACAATCGAGACTCATATCTAGTGTTGCCTAATAAAATTGTATCCTGTCGTAAAATAAAACAAAATGAACTCAACTGTGACATTTCATTGATAAAAGAGCATTTAAAGTGGCACTGGCCAGAATTTTCGGCGTTGGCTTCCGCCTCGTGATAGTGTACACATCCTGCGCGAGACAGACTTCCAAGTTGCCGAATTAAAATGGTTATTGCAATATTCTCCTAACTTCCCGGGTAAACGACCACGTATCTGTGTCCTGTAAAGCAGACAGTTCCTGCGTTGCCAAAACAGCACGAGTCGATTTATTTATAAAAATATTGATGAAATTTAATAGCATGAAATTTTAACAAGAAGTCGAAGCCAGGACACACAGATTGCTTTAAAAATTGTAAATAGACTTTATTAAATTCTTGTGCAATCGTGAGGCGCAAGTATGTGAATCGTCCCAAGTTCAAGAAACAAAATTTTAGGAAAATTACAAAAATAGATGACATAAATATAAACATGAATGTTAAATTTGTTATCTATTTGTGTTATGTGTAATATTTACGTCATGAGAGATCAGGTAATGCATTAATTTCTTACTGAATGAAGTTGGTACATTGAATATTACATTTTCTTTGGCAGTGCGTAAAGTGATTACTTACTTTTTGTGCGAGATCGTGCGAATTTGCTTGGTTTCCACACAAAACCAATCCGCGGAAAGTCTAAAATTCCACATTCAGTATTCCCAACTGAACACACATAACAATTTCCCTCTTCTTACCGCTTAAGTGACATATTGATTTTACTGCTTTAGGCTTTTAACATATTATTTTTAGAGACGTTCAATATAGTAATAATTATAAATTGGAAACTTACCACTGCAATTTCACCTAAATTGCACTCTTAATTATTGTTTTTAAATATTTGCAAAAATTAAGTAAACTCTACAACTCCACTAAAGTTATTGCATTCGTGATGCAAGTAACATTAAGGAAGCCGTGAAAAAATCAACAAGATTCCAGACTCATCATAGACTGGGGGAAAAAAAAGACAGACGTATATCACTGCCTGCTGGAGTATAGTAAACACAGAAAACATTTTAAAACAACAATGTTGAAGATAGATATTTTTGTTTTGCAAATTTGCCGTCATTGAACAGAAACCAAGATGGAGATTTCATTGCAACTAATTAGAAATTCCTCTTTCAGGTATGTAATAAACGATCTTCGCACAAAATAATGTACGATACACGAGCGGTATGTTTTCTTTCAATTCTCGGAAATTAAAAAACCTCAACTACGTTTCGCTTTTTCAAACTTTTCCTCGAACATGAAAACTTCAACATACCGCTCTTGTAACGTATATTACTATGTACGCACTAGTGTTTTAAAGGCTCATTTTACGCACTGATATACAGCAGGTAAAATGCAACTTTACGCACTATCGTAGAAAAACTGATGTGAGGGCGGCAATGAACCTCCGGGATCCTTAAAAGCCAGTAAGTAAGTAGTAAGTAACCTAGTATAATTTAATATACTTCAGTATTTTCTTAACTCATAATCTAATTTAATTTACAATAAATTATAGCGAAAACGTGTATAATACTAGGTTATTCCCTTTAAGAGATAGATGGGGAAATCTGCAGTATGCAGAATATACTCGTAGATACAAGTAAATTCATTGTTCATGAACCTAAGCGAGAACTTTGAGAACGAGGTGCACGAATAAAAAAAAAAAAAGAAGGATCTTTGTCGAAGGTGAATATTGCTCTTTAACCATAAGTATTGTATGTAGGTACCGTACGCGATAAACAGGATGTGCAGCCACCAATGTCTTTTTATATAGGGAAGGGACTATGGGGCTTGAATTCCTCGTACTCTTTTCTCTAATTGCAGAAAGAACGAATGAAATTTTTAATAGGATATAATATAATCGCAGTAGTATCACGAATATTCGTGCATTTTATAGGTTAGAAACATGCAGTTTTGAATGCTTATGTATGATGACTTTGAAAATTTGAAGTTAAAACATGTTTTCAATAAGTTACATAGACTACATTATTTATAGGCCTATACATGTTTTTTTTTTTTTTTTTCACTACGGATTCCCAGCTCATCTAGAGTTTACTGTAGGCCAAGTATCGTTCCATTGCAAAATGCAGTCGTAAACTTCGGGGACTCCTACAATTATTGCATACAATCTAAGCTAACATATGCATATGTTTTTATAATTTTTTTTTTCTTTGCCCTCTTCCACAATGAAACTGTAGCCAGCAATTCTTTATTTGAAGTAGTTCTTTTTGTTTAATAGGGGCAATTTTATTATTTATACGTTTTTTAAGGTTGAAAACATATATTCAGAATGTTTTGGGACCTGATTGAAAGCAAAAAGCTTTCCCTGGTTTTTACATGTAGGAACACAGAAAAAAAATTGGAATTTTGAGTTATTTTTAAATCCTCAATGTTTATATATTGGAAAACAAATGCACACGCAAAGCGCATCCCTCAAAGTACACGTGCGCTATCTATCGGTGCTAGTTCAGGATATCCCTATAGAAGATACTGATATCCACACCTGCGCTGTGTTCACTGAATGTTTGTTCGCTTCACTTGACTCTTGTAGACTCACTTTCTTTGCTACGACAATCTGTATTATTTTCTTCTCCAGCGACACGCCACCGGATCATTCCTGGCACATCATCGGTTGAAAATGCACGCAGGAAGGAGGCAACTATTTTATGTCATATCGAAGCTGCTAATATTGATGTGATTCACAACAGACATGCATCTACTATGAGCTGTGACCGAGTAGTTCGATCTCCAACCTGTCACACAGACGGCCCGAGTTCGAGTCCCGATCAGGCCATAATGACAGGCAAGATCGCAGTTAGGGGTTTTCTCTTAGTTCTCCCGCTTCTCCATTTTATGCATCTTCATCAATCCCTCAGCATCTCCATATCATTCTCCTATCGCCGATTGGCCAAAGGCAGAGGAGTCTGGTTCGAGTACGAGTGGGGTTGCCTGCTGGGAACCCGAAACACAGCGAACCTTGGCGCCTAGTTGGAAGAATAGAACAATAGTCCAGAGGTGGTTTTCCAGACAGACACCAAAAAAAATTAAAGGATTGTAGTCAACAGGTCTTTGGATGGACAAACGTTTATTTTAAAACATATTCCGCACAGTTAGGCCTATACTGTACACTGTGCTCCTCTGTAGATTTGTTTCCTCTAGAGCGAAGGAAACGTCACTACCAATTTCAGATTAGCGATTGAAATGATCTCTTAATGCGTGGACAGTGCAGCTGCGTCCAGCCATTAGTCAATCATAGTACTTACAACTCGCGTATTAACGCAACTACACTTAACGCACTAAGAGGGCAGTGGCGGACACCAGTGGCGTAACTAATCCGTCGTGAAGGCCCCAGAGACCATCATTATCAATATTACGATTGATTATAATATAATAATTTAAAGTTATTTGTTATATTTTTACTTGAATAGTAAGTATTAAATTAATACTATATCGTAACCACTATTAACTATGAATTCCCATTCACAGTAGAGAAGGCAGTGCATTTTCATCCCCGGGGCAGTTCATCAGACAAATAAGCGAATTAAACATTACAATTTTCACTTCTAAGAACAATATATATTATCTGCAGCCCTTGTCCAAAAACTGAAGAAAATTAAATTTTATTCGAATCTATTCCAATCAGATTTTCTTTCTTAAGCTGGGCCCACACTATATAACAAAACACGTTATATAAGAAATTTTATACGCAACATGTTTCTTTAACTTGCTATATGTTATACTTGTCTTGGTATCAAAATAATATTTTTGTAACAAATTATGTAACTCGATCAATTAAATTTCACGTTTGAAAATGGCGTCGAGTGCAGAGAATGTATTTCTTGCTGCTTGTGTGATTCTGGCAGGAAATAGTAGGCCTTATAAACGAAAATGTTGGGTGCGACCATCTTTACAAGCTAGAAAACAATACAGTGGAATAACCTTTAAGCAGATCTTAAGTGAGATGATGGTCATTCCTTGGCAGGGGGAACTTCGATGTAATGGAAGTTTAAAAAACTTCGTTTTTTATTTCTGTCTTTGTACAGGGTTGTTTCCGACCTCTGATAACGAATTTGAATGAAATCATGTGCGTCAGGAGTCACACGACAGCTGAACTGTGGCGCGAGGTGACAGACCAGTAGTGAGTGATCTCATAGTCAGAGTGCACGGCGACTCACAGCAGAAATTCCCAAGAAAATCGAGCCTTTTTGGGAGGGATACATAACAACCCTTTCCAATGCCAAGTACAGTTAAGTCAAAATAAAAGAAGCCTGCAATAAACGAGGTTTCTTTATGTCCAAGAAAGGCATCTTCTGTGTACTTAATAAGTGGGGTGCGGCGACTTGTGACGGGGGTGGATTTGCTTGCTTTTCCACTCTGGAATTAATCCCATCCGAGCTTTGCCAGTCTTATTGGGTACACACAAGATGTCTTTCTTGGAAATAACGAAACCACGGTTTTTGCAGGCTCCTATGATTTTCACGTAGGCTAACCGTACTTGGCTTCGGAAAGAGTCATGTACCCCTCCTAAAAAAAGGCTCGATTTTCTTGGGCATTGCTACTGTGATACACCGTGCACTCTGATTATGAAATCACTTTCTACTGGTCTGTCACCTTTCTCCGCAATCCAGCTGTCGGTGTGATTCTTGACGCACATGATGTCATTCAAATTCGTTATCAGAGATCGGAAACAACCCTGCAGTCCATATCAGTCGGATCCCATAATGCCCGTTTTTCTCTGAACAGCCCAATTAACTCACAAGTTGCAGTCTTGTTCCACTTCATTATGCCAAGTTAACTTCAAAACACAGTTGAATAATCACGCCAAGCGCACAGAGAATCCGTACAAGATAGTACACAATAATGCAAAAAAACATGACGTGATGATCCCAGCAAGACTCAGTTCGTACCGTTTTATGCAGCGGGTGTGTTTTATAACAAGTTACAGAGATGTGAAAATTATTAGAATAATCTTAATTTTAAAGGTTTTTTAATAGTTCCTTCACAAATATTAATTGAATTGATGATTATTGGTATATGTTACTATACTGATGTAGGATATATTTACTACTAACAATGCCGGAAAGCATTGTTGTACATTGATAGTTTTCTTATTTTACAATTGTTATGGGAATTCAGAAATTATTATATTATGTTGGCGGAATTGGAAACATAAAAAATTATATGCACAAAACAGATGTATACGTTCATTTGAACTTTCACAACAATGTAAACGCAAAGAACAATTTGTTTAAAGCATTTCTTAATTAATTTTTGATGTTTCCAATTCTGCCAACATAATATAATAATTTCTGAATTCCCATAACAATTGTAAAATAAGAAAAATACCAATGTACAACAATGCTTTCCGGCATTGTTAGTAGTAAATATATCCTACATCAGTATAGTAATATTATATACCAATATTCATCAATTCAATTAATATTTGTGAAGGAACTATTAAAAAATCTTTAAAATTAATATTATTCTAATAATTTTCACACCTCTGTACATGATGCGCGAACATGTTATATAACGATGTTTTATAACATCTTTTGATCTTTACTGACACCCGATGGATAACATATAACTTGCTATATAACACAAAAAAACTCATATTGTATAACATTTTCTTCCCGTTTCTACAACAAGTTATATAACTTTGTTATACAGTGTGGACCCAGCTTTACATTTCTATGGAGTATTACATGAGAAATAGTGATATAAAACGACAGGGATGATATATAGCCTATGTTACAAAAATGTTCAGTTCAAAGGGAGATAGTTTAATTATACACAATATGCCATGTAAGTTACGAGTAGTAAACAATATTTTTTGTGTGTTTAATTTGGTGGTTTACGCATCAGCAAGATTAAGTTTGGGGTTGCTGCGGCACTTGGAATCGTATTGGCTGTTGAAGGCTCTTCATAGTTGTTACGTCACAGAGATCAGAGCAGGTATGGAAATGAGCTATTCCATCTCAAATCGACCGAAATATAGAGAAAATTGACCTTACAATTTCTAAATACAATAGAACTTTTTTTTACGTAGAGAACTGTGATACAATGCTTTGTGCAAAGTTTGAGGCATCAGAACGTCATAGTGTTTAAATTAAAAATATTTAAATTTATCGTATTTTCATAAAATTAGCAACTTTAAACTGTTGTTGCTCCGAAACCCTTTCACCCAATGATCAAAATCATGGTTTATTTTGATGCTGAGAAATTAAAGTTTATATTGACATATAAACAGATTTTCTTACTTTTTATGGAAATGGAGAAATTTAGATTTTTCCTCATTAAGACGCCTTTGCTAAGGAAAAAAATATTTTAAAAATATATAGTTAGATTCCGCATTGAAAGTACAAACAAACACATATTTTTTACTGATGGCACGTTGATAAGAAAGTATTGAAAATATCAAATAAAGAAAATAAATAGTACGCGCGTGAACTAACCAGCTGACTGTGAGACGGGAGCTAGCCGAGATAAGCAAGGCCAGGAGACACAAACACGTGATGTGTTGTCTAGCAGTCATGGCTGGGCTAGCTTTATCACAGGTTTTCATAAACACAGGAGTAAAATGACGCCCAACGCTCGATTATCTTCAGCTCTCGGCCAGTGCGTGCGGTACTGCGCCGTTCAAGTCTAGGCGTGTGAAAATAATTTATTTAATACCCTCGAAACTTATTGCCGAGCCACTAAGCAAACAATGCCGAATCCCTCTTAATAATGCAAGGTTTTTTCTCAATATTTTTTTACATTTTTACAAATTGGCAAAAAGCCTAAAAGTAAGTAAAATCAGATTATCTGTCTCTCTGTATATAATAGAAATAAGGATTACTTCTTATCATAACCTACTAAATGTCAGCTTCAAAATAAGCTCTCGTTCAATGTTCTGCAGTAAATGGTTCCAGAGTTCTGAGCGCTGAAAGAGGCTTGTTTTTCTAAAATACGCTAAATTTGTCGCTCAATAGTACGAAAACCGTTTGACTTTCGATAGTATATTTTTGAAAATGCACTCTCCTTAGCACCTTGTATAAATAGGGGAAAAATTAGAGTGTAAAAAATGCGAGGTTTTTTACTGATCGATTTCATATGGAATAGCCCAAATGCAGCAATAAGAATAATGTGATATTTTTACAAAAGGAATGACGACTTATCATGTGCAACTCCTAAGCTTCTATTCAATAGAACGCTTGCTCTTATTTATTTTACTACAATATAATGATCCTAAGAAAGTTTGTATAACTTAATGATACCTACTGCTTCCTCTTTTCGACAATTCTAACTATAAGCATTACGCAGGCACCTGCTGCGGTAGCTGAATGGCCAGTCACGCAGGCGGCTCGGGTTCGAGTTCCCATTTGTCACTGAAAAATCCATAATGACACTTGTGGCGGACAAGGTCGCAATTGACATTTTTCTCGGGTTTCTCCCGTTTTTCTCCATAATAGACACCTACATCATTCCGTCATCATTTCTCCATTTCGTCGTCATTCCATAGCATTCCCCGATAGCCGGCTGGCGACGCACGGAGGGGGCTGGCCTAGGGTCGTATTCAAAGTTGACTTTGGAAAGTACAAAGTCACCATTTTCCTATTCACAGTCGACACTTTGACGAAAGTAAACTTCAATCGTGACTTTACTTCGAAGTCGCCGGAAATCGAGACTTTGACTTTGACTTTCGTTCGTGAACGTAAGGAAAATGACTGATATTTGGAAAATTGTTGAATTTTCCGAGAATATTGAGGACATCCAGGAGATATTAAAGCTGCTCGAGTTCCTCAGCGTATTATTACAGATTATAAATTCAAATCAAGGTACAGACAGCAATAAATACCTCGTCATGTTTCAACTTTCATTGATGAATAATGTCGACCTGGTTGGCAAGTTGGTATAGCGCTGGCCTTCTATGCCCAAGGTTGCGGGTTCGATCCCGGGCCAGGTCGATGGCATTTAAGTGTGCTTAAATGCGACAGACTCATGTCAATAGATTTACTGGCATGTAAAAGAACTCCTGCGGGACAAAATTCCGGCACATCCGGCGACGCTGATATAACCTCTGCAGTTGCGAGCGTCGTTAAATAAAACATAACATTTTTTTATGAATAATCAGAAAGGGTTGTCTGTTCCACCAATAAATAATACAACTTATTTCATCGCGATTTTACGCTACAGGTACCGGTAAGGACTGACAGCTTAATATTGATTTTGACTATTTAATTCTATAAAGAATAGGTTATACAGTTGGGTATGCAGTTAATTTATAATCCTGCTGTCGTCATAATAATGCTTTCTGCGTATTGATTTCAAATAATTTTTAAGTAGTTTCTGCAGACAAGCAGGGAATAACTATGCCAACTGTCAGCAGGATAATATTTCTCTTTCATAGTCTGTCATTGGTGGCACCTTCTTATCTTCTATATCTTCAGAATAAAATTATTTTACAGTGAAATAATTTGAGAGCTTAATGCGAAACTAATGTAACTACAATCGATGTTTTATTCACAACAAAATTCTTAACAGGCAATACCATTTCATATGAAGTCTACCATCATGTTTTGTAGTTACGAATTGTGTTAGGCCTATATACAAGACTGTTCGAACTGAGTTACGATTTTTTGTGGCCGAGTAGAAGAACAAATTATTATCGATTGGTGAAAAGACCTAAAAATGTGAATTTTTGTACTTACGTTAGTTTCACACTAAACCCTCGAATAATTTATTATTCTTATGTAAAGCTGCAAGAACGGTTAACAATCGCTCAACGTGTACCGATGTTCAAGTGTTTAATTGATTTGTGACTCAAAAGATGGCTTTGATTGTGGCAATGCCTACTCTACTTCACCTATTCATTAATTTAATTCGTTTAGAAGGCAGTGATTGTGATTGCCAACATTAGAACAAGATCGTCAAATCTCGACTTACTAAAGTCAAAGTCAAAGTCTCAGAAGGATTGTCTATGAATAGGACTTTTAACTTTACTACGAAAGTCGACTTTGAGAAGTCTTCATCCAAAGTCTAGTTTATGAATACGGCCCTTAGGGACGAGGGGGGTTGCCTGGGTACGCAGCGAACCTTAGTGCAGTCAGCCGGTGTGGGTATGGGAATGCGCCTAGCTTGAGAGTTAGCGCAATGTATCGTAACAGGTAGCAGTGTTGGCCATAGTACCCCCTCTATTCCATGTATTGCATAAACAGCCTATTGCAGAAGCAGAATTAGTTTCCACGCTGTATCAATAGACTGCACGAGTTCTGCCCCTCGTCTGCCTCTCCTCTCCTCTCCTCCCCGCCCATTAGCACATGAGCGCAGATATGTTTATTCAGCTCCTTGTCCGTATTGGAACTGTTTCAAGTCTGTCTACATTACGCATGAAAACTGACACTTTGCGATGAAGGCAATTTCGTCTGGGCTCACATGACGGCATTGAGTGGGTTGTCAAGGGCAGGGTAAATCTCATAATTATACACAGACTGCGAGATAACGCTCAGTTCAAGGGTGACAACCCCGCATGGCAGTCTACTTGAAGCTGACACAAGTAATTACCGAATTCTGTTCTTTGTTTGAATTGCAGAAACTATTTGGACAGCATAAAATAAAAGTTTACAAATAAATGTATAGGCCTACCCACACGGATGCAAAGAAGAAGCCAGGGGAAATAACACTGTTCTACAAGGGTCATTTTTCTTATATGAAAATATGTGTTTCCAAAGGATTTTCATATGGCAAATTCAAATCTGAAAACAGAAATTCGCTATCAGGCACAGTTTTTTAGTTATACGAGAATATACGTCTCATTTAACTAACTTGAGTTTAACCTGGAATTCTTGTTAGAGGAAGTGAGTATTGTTTGTTTACACGAAATATTGTTTCTGCATATGCACAATTCAACTCATGATGACATTCTGAAATGATGTTTGTGACCTAATGAATACTTTGAACTTCAAATACGAGCCACAGGAGTGGAGACTTTTTTATAGATGCCTCCAAATACAGTCTAAAGGGAGTTCTCCTTCACAATGAGAACATAATGCCTTCTGTCCCAGTTGCCTATGCAAGTATGACTAAGGAGTCATATGATATTTTTAAAAAATATGCTAAGATCAATCAAATATAATGAGCACAAGTGGAAAATATGTGGTGATTTGAAAATAGTTGCCATGATATTAAGTATGCAACAAGGCTACACCAAATATGGATGTTTTCTGTGTGAGTAGGATAGTCGCGATAGAAATTCCCATTATAAAAGAAAGATTTGGCCTGAACGTAAGTGGAAAGTTGGAGAAAAAATATATTGAATGAGAAATTGGTAGCCAGTGAAGATGTTCTGCTGCCCCCTCTTCACATCAAGCTAGGCCTTATTAAACAATTTGTTAAAGCCATTAACACATCTGGAAGAGGGTTTATGTACCTTTCAAAAAATGTTTCCTCGTCTTTCTGCAGCAAAAATAAAAGAGGGCGTGTTTGTGGGTCCCAAAATTAGAGAACTTCATAAGAACTCAGATTTTGAACAATGCCTTGCACCAAAAGAAAGGAGAGCATGGTCTTGTTTCAAGAATGTAATGAAAAAATTTTCTGGGAAGAAAAAGAGCTAACGACTTCGAACAAATGGTTCAACAAATGATAAATGCATATAGGAATCTAGGATGTCACATGTCTTTAAAAGTGCATTTCTTAGATTCAAATATACATTATTTTCCTGAGAGCTGCAGTGATGTCTCCGACGAACATGGTGAAAGGTTTCATAAAGATATAATGTCCATGGAAAAGCGGTATGAAGGGAAATGGATGCCTGCGATGCTTGCTGACTACTGCTGGAACATTATTAGAGACTGCAAAATTGAACACAAGAGAAAAAAATAAGACTTTTAAATTCTTAAGAAAAAGTGTATTTTGTTCATATTTTCTAATCTTAAATAAGTTTTCCATATAATATAATTATTATATTAAGGTTTGTATATATTTTTTGTTTTATAGTGCATAAAATGTTTGTAAATAATTTTGTAAGTGACTAAAATATTAACATTTACATGTTTTACCTACATAGATACATAATGTGGAAACGAAAAATATTTAAAAAATGAAATTGCATATAACTTGAAAACTATGCGTGACACAGAGAAACTAATTACAGATTTGAATTCAGGAGGTAAATTTCCATATATGCTATACCCAGAAAAATGAATTTAATTTTTTTTTTTTTTTTGTAGAACAGTGTAATTCAAGAAATAAGGAATTTAATATAAAGAGTGACGGGAAGTAACTGGATATTGAACATCTACATTTAAAACGCGTACATTATTAAATTGAACATAGGCACTGTGGCGTCGACCAATTTCCTCAAGCGGCCTGGAGTGGAATCCACAGTCTTCTGGAGTCCGCTGGGGCTACGACTAACATTTCCCGCACAATCGCCACTTCTCCTCAGACCGAGACGTGGACGGACCGCAGTTCTTGCTGCATGCTTAACCGATTCTGCCAATTCTTTTTGTCGCCTCGCAACCTGTATTGTTATTATTGTTGATTAGCGCTGAAGAGAATAAAGCTATAAAAACTTATTGAGCATTTCTTGTAATAGTTGTGTTTGTGTATTAAATTATCCTTGTTGATTAAATTTAGGAAATTACACGAAATAAGCTGTCTTTTCATCCTACAATCAACTGATAATAACAAAAATACAGGTTGCCAGGCGACGATGGAAAACAAAAGACGCGAAAACAATTGAATGAGGTGTATAAACAATTGAATGCTCTTTCATATTTTTTTTATTATTTAACACATGCCACATTTACAATCTGTCTACAAGAGACAATAAGTAAATATTATAAAAGAATATGACATGAGTGGAGATGTTATCGCATGACAACACTCCAAAAGAAAAATAACAATGTTTCAAATAGCTGTAGTAAAAATGAATGGAAGGTCAAGAGCATTGGTCCTTTTAAGTCTTCTTATTGTTTGACTGTTATCCAGCAAATTTAATGCATGATGATTCGGATGTTGATTTAATCGGTGCAGGTATTTTTTACTATTTAGAGATTTCTTCCTTCACAGTTGAAATGTTGAGGTCACGATGAATGACATCATTACGGACATACCATGGTGCAGAGACAATGGAACATAAAGTTTTGGACTGATACCTCTGCAGTATTTCAATGTTTGAGTTGCTAGTAGCAGTTCCCCACAGTTGGATGCCGTATGTCCAGATTGGTTTTAGTATGACTTTATAAACAAGAAGTTTATTTTCTAATGACAGTTTTGATTTAGGTCCCAATAACCAACAGATTTTTTATGTTTTAAAATTTAATTCTTTACGTTTAGTTTCAATATGTTTACGCCATGTTAAGCGGCGATCTAAATGCATACCTAAATATTTAACATCGTCTGCTTCAGGAAGTTCTTTGTTGTACTGTACAGAGTTACAGGAGGACAGTTTTCAGTTCTGGTTCCGAAAGTAACATGAACTGATTTGTTTTCACTCGCTTGTATTCTCCATTTAGTTAGCCAGTTCTTTCATATTTAAGTGTAAAAATATAGGTGTGCCATGTGAAATTTCAAAGAGGCTGAGGAGTGGGAGTGAAATCTAAAATGCAATTAAGCTTGGTTTCATACTTCCCCCTCAATATCTAAATTGACGTGTTTTTTGTTTGAATTGAATTCAATGTAAATAATTTGTTATTTAGACTGAGAAGTTTTGAAATGAAAACCCTATATTTACAGACTATTTTCATTATGATTCTATCGATATTAAAAATTCTACAGCCATTTAATAAAACCTAGTTACCGTCTGCCCACACTATATTGCTAGGCAGGTAGAAGGTGCTAGTCTCTGTCAGTGTGGAAATGAAGTTATCAACAATATCCGTGATCCTTTTGGTTTCCAAAGGAAAATTTCCTACGAAAACAATAATAATCTTCACCAGTGTGTTTCACTAAATGTTTAGGCGCCACATTTCAATCAGAATAGTTTACAAACCACAAAGGTTCGATGTTTTTCCTCAGATTTAACTGACGTGATAGGCTGCGAAATAAAACGACAATGGAAATGGAGACACTGAGAAGGAAATGATGTAATGGGTTTTAATCGGTTATTTAACAACGCTTTATCAGTTATGCAGTTAGCTATCGTCGATCGAATTGGTAATAGCGAGATGCAATTCGTATTTTGTGAGAAGAGTCCGGCGTTTCTCCATGAGGCTCAATAATTTACCTTGCAGCTGGGAAAAATATCCAACGAAGTAATCACTTCCAGTAGGTTTTCAGCCAACAGTGCACAGCGTCGCTCGCTACACTTAGACCACGCCAGTGGTTGCGTCACAGGCAGTGGAGACAGAATCTAGCATAATAGGCAGTGGAATCATTCAGTGTTAAAGGTAAACGACGTGCAGTTAACATAAATCGACCTGATAACTGTAAACCTTGGATTTTTAGGTTTGAATAGGATAGGTTGCAACAATTTTATGTAAAAATCCCTCAATGTATGCGACACGAAACACTCTGATATTGTCTAAAACTAGGTGCATTAAATAATGCATGTCTACTTTAAACAAGCCTAAAAATCCGAGATCTAAAGCAATGGAATGTTTGGAATCAACTAACTGAAAGACAATGGAGCTGCTCTGCAGCAACCGACGTGACAGACAATGGAGCTGCTCTGCAACAATCGACGTGGTAGACAATGGAGCTGCTCTGCAACAATCGACGTGGTAGACAATGGAGCTGCTCTGCAACAATCGACGTGGTAGACAATGGAGCTGCTCTGCAACAATCGACGTGGTAGACAATGGAGCTGCTCTGCAACAATCGACGTGATAGACAATGGAGCTGCTCTGCAACAATCGACGTGATAGACAATGGAGCTGCTCTGCAACAATCGACGTGATAGACAATGGAGCTGCTCTGCAACAATCGACGTGATAGACAATGGAGCTGCTCTGCAACAATCGACGTGACAATGGAGCTGTCGACCTGGTTGGCGAGTTGATATAGCGCTGGCCTCCTATGGCCAAGGTTGCGGGTTCGATTCCGGGCCAGGTCGATGGCATTTAAGTGTACTTACTGGCATGTAAAAGAACTCTTGCGGGACAAAATTCCGGCACATCCGGCGACGCTGATATAACCTCTGCAGTTGCGAGCGTCGTTAAATAAAACAATGGAGCTGAAATTCACTTTAGTTTACTCAATTCAAGAAAATTGCAGACTATTTTAACAACGAAAGAAGTTAAGTTTAATTCACATTTGTAAATGCCCGTACTGCACTGGCTCAAATAGCCAGGTATTACATGCAGCAATCGCACTTCATATGACCGCAATTCGATGTACAAAGCTGCTCAGAGCAGGTCGGGTCCAAACGGGAGTTCGTATTCTTCTACGTAACCCTATAAAGCGTAGCCGGATCAGACATGGACGTGCGCTCCGAGTAGTGTACAGTACTTGCGTGCAGCCAGTGCATTGGCGCAGTGACTGCTAATAAAACAAACATACCATCATAATCACGAATTATTCTTTTGCACGCTGTAAAACAAACGAAACACAGATATTACTTTTCCAGGCTAGCATGCAACTTCAAGGAAACATTCCATGTTGTTGGAACTCACTTGTGTTAAAATGAAGTCATAGTTTTATTGAAGTTTTTTTTTATTTTGCATTCTTTGATCTCATCGTCTACATAATTACTACTTTTTTATTAACATCAAAATTGTTACACGCCACCGGACAGGCTCAGATGTGCTTGTCTGTTCCGGAACTGCGCTCGGACCTGGGTTCCATTCCCATTGGGGTAATTACTTAGTTGGGGTTTTCAAAGATGTTCACTAATTGTAAGGCAAATGTCAGATAATCACATGGTAAATCTTAAGACCTATATTGCCAAATACCAACTCGCCAACACAAATTCCATCAAAATAAATCAATTAATTAATTAATAATAATAATAATAATAATAATAATAATAATAATAATAATAAATAATAATAACAGAGGAGAAGGTGAAAATATGGGCTACCATTTTGTTTTCATCATAATAATCGAAAATGATGTGATATATTGCTTGGAAACCTTTATTGACATACAGAGTAATTATTCGTATACAATTTTTCCAGTCTTAAAGGTCAATAGTTGCAATAGATATTTGCAAATAATTACTTTTTGAAGGAAAGACGAACTGATCCTCTATAAGTAATAGGGTCTAAATATGGGCTACCACAAAAATTTTAAAATGAATTTGAAAAAAAAAAAACTAAGAAACATAAGTAGGAAACCTGGTGTCACATCAGCGGCAATATTCTGTAACAAATAACGCAAATCACAATAGTGAAAATACGGGACGTGTTAATGTGCTGATAATATGGGCTACCTATCCCATATTTGACACACAGCGGTAGCCCATATTAGCAGCATCGACTCATGAAGGTTTCTAAGATTATGTATGGCAATTGTTGTTCTAAATAAATATTACTCTTATGCCATGTGATGGAGCTATTCTTAATCAGTGCAACACATCAAGCGCCATTTTTTAACACCGATATATATTTCATTCAATAAAATTGAAACTACATACCTGCAAAAACTTTGAAATTGTTGAAAAATACAAAGAACACACCACATCCACACCACAAAGGCAACTGGTTTGTCTCTTTGTGCACAGAGACTGATGGACACGAGATGTACTTTTGGAGCTTTTTCGCTAAGTATGATATATAGTCAAAAGCGGGGTAGCCCATATTTACACCTTCTCCTCTAATAATAAATTTATTGCTAGAAAAAAGATACACATTCTTTTATAACAAAAACATCTCTAGCAGAGTACACATCGTGCTCAGGTAGCATTACACAAAATTTTAACATAACATATTTTATTAATCACCGGAATCAAAAATAAAAGAGAAAAGGAAAAACACAAAATTTTATATTTTCTCCATTTTCTCTCTAAACAATAATTTTAATTGATTTTTTCAAGTAAAGAACATTAGCAAATTGCATGTTACAGGTCATTCGTTATCTCGTGAAACCAAATGCTTGTGTACGCCGTAGCATATACTGTTCTCCAACCAGGAGATCAACCGTGAAAGGAATGTGCTTACTATTGCCTCATCTATTGGAACGAAGTAGATAAATAATATTATCGTTATAACGCCAGTTTAAAAACCATGCGCTCTCCTGCATATTTTATTTCCTGTATGAAGAGATTAAAAGACCAGGAAATTAACTGTGATCTAATTTTGTAACTAGGGTAGTATCAATATGTCTGTATCAATGTTATGGTTTGTGCTGTGAGAGCTAGCCAATAGAGATAAGAGTACCCACGTGTGTGACCTTATGACATCTTATGACATCAACATTCATTCACAGCATTACCCCCCTTCGTCTCATCCGGCGGAAACTTTCTCGTGGTTGGAGCACAATATAGGCTAAACCTTATGGTGGGGTAAGTGAGCTCGCTTGCTACAAGTAGGAGCGTAGGGAGGGAGGGACGCTTCTCTGACACGCAGAAAGGTTTTACGAGATAACAAATGGTTTATATTTTGTTATAAAACCTTGGACCGAAGTTACTACTATGATTATAAGCTACAGTGGTATGTTCAGGTTCTGTCAAGTTTTGTATTTATGTGAATACAAATTAAATACATTTCGGTCTTTGTGTACGAAATCCAATAAGACATTATTGTAAATTTTATGATATCAAATACTTTAAATTCAGAGAATAACAGTTCCGAGGGATAATCAAGAGGCTTATATAATCTAGCAGTTGATATAGCGTCGTTAAATAACTTACTACAAACATAAATTACGGTATTACAGTTCAGTGGATCGGATCGATATTTACGTGGCACCTATAATATAATCAATTCTCCAAGTGTCGTCTATATCACGTTTCATGGAGTAGCGTCTCAGCACGTGTCCATTACACCCACAGGCCGCCCACTTTAATAGCTACTACGATGACAGTCATGTGGCCAACTTGGCGCAAGGCATCGCATCAAGACTTGACGCACAAATGCGCATTAGGCTCCTATAGAAATATTCAAACTTGAAACATGTAACAAAAGAGAATTAGTTTTGCAGAGGCGATTCGATGTTGCATGAGGTGTGAAAATTATTAGAATAATATTAATTTTAAAGGTTTTTTAATAGTTCCTTCACAAATATTAATTGAATTGATGAATATTGGTATATATTACTATACTGTTGAAGGATATATTTACTACTAACAATGCCGGAAAGCATTGTTGTACATTGGTATTTTTCTTATTTTATAATTGTTATGGGAATTCAGAAATTATTATATTATGTTGGCGGAATTGGAAACATAAAAAATTATATGCACGAAACAGATGTATACGTTCATTTGAACCTTCACAACAATGTAAACGCAAAGAACAATTTGTTTAAAGCATTTCTTAATTAATTTTTGATGTTTCCAATTCCGCCAACATAATATAATAATTTCTGAATTCCCATAACAATTGTAAAATAAGAAAAATACCAATGTACAACAATGCTTTCCGGCATTGTTAGTAGTAAATATATCCTACATCAGTATAGTAATATTATATACCAATATTCATCAATTCAATGAATATTTATGAAGGAACTATTAAAAAACCTTTAAAATTAAGATTATTCTAATAATTATCACACCTCTGTATGTACTAGGCCTACTCAGACATTTTAATTGCCATATAGATATCGTCTCCCGAAATTGTACTTTGAAACGTTCAATACTGAGAACTGGAAAACTGTCAACATGGGCTCCGCGTACCTACGATGATCATTGTTCTCTTCCTTCTTGTATTGATTTGTAAGAAATAAATTTATAAATTTAAATGCATTTACACAGTTATTATGTATAGAGAAATGGGCAATTTAATCCATTAGAACATTTTATTTATTTATTTATTTATTTATTTATTTATTTATTTATTTATTTATTTATTTATTTATTTATTTATTTATTTATTTATTTGTTTACTCATTTGTTTATTTATTTACTTATTTATACTGGCAGAGTTAAGGCCATAGGACCTTCTCTTACACTCTATCAGGTCACAAAGTACACAAGCAGTGAAATTTAACAAACATTGAAAGAACAAAATAGTAACATATACTTACTTACTTACTTACTGGCTTTTAAGGAACCCGGAGGTTCATTGCCGCCCTCACATAAGCCCGCCATTGGTCCCTATCCTGAGCAAGATTAATCCAGTCTCTGTCATCATATCCCACCTCCCTCAAATCCATTTTAATATTAACTTCCCATGTACGTCTCGGCCTCCCCAAAGGTCTTTTTCCCTCCAGCCTCCCAACTAACACTCTATATGCATTTCTGGATTCGCCCATATGTGCTACATGCCCTGCCCATCTCAAACGTCTGGATTTAATGTTCCTAATTATGTCAGGTGAAGAATACAATACGTGCAGTTCTGTGTTGTGTAACTTTCTCCATTCTCCTGTAACTTCATCCCTCTTAGCCCCAAATATTTTCCTAAGCACCTTATTCTCAAACACCTTTAAATAATAACATAACAAGAGTTGACATATAATAATAATGGCTTAAAATTTTAAAACACTCTTTCTAAATATTAAAAGAATAAAAATATATGAAAATATAAACAGAATCAAAAATTTCCGCCTCAGAAAGACAGTGACCTTGCCCACTACTTTCATTAGCAACATTACTTCTAAAATACCTCGAATTCAGGTCTGTAGAAAAAGACATAATGATTTTACGGTAGTGGTCCTATGGTCTGGCTGCTGCAGTATACAAATTATGTGGACCTACATTCCCATATACCTACAATTATTATTCATGACCATTGCTAGCTTTTCTCTCGTTTCCTTTTGTCCTATTCATTACTTTTAGGTATCTATCTTCAGCCTCTGTTCTACACAGCTGTACCAACACAGTCGTTTTCATTCTATATTAGCTTCAGATCAACGCCATCTACTGCCCAATAAAAGAGTTATTGTTGCTAACTTTGTTGTTTGATCTAGGTACTCTCGTTGATTTCGAAGAACAAAATTATAATTTCCATAACAAGTCGAGTTGTGCCCTTTCAGGTAAAATTTTGCATTTTTATTATCTAATTAATTTTTATTTTCCATGTTAAGCGCGCAGCACCTCAGTCCGGGAATCTGTATTCTCAACAGTTCAGACTGTTTGTGGTTGCGTCTCATTCAGATTTACCAGATTTGCATTCGGAAATCCTGATTCCGTGGTAGTTTTTGCTCGATACAAAGAATGTACGGGCTATTCCATATGAAATCGATCAGTAAAAAACCTCGCATTTTTTATGCTCTAATTTTTTCCCTACTTGTACAAGGTGCTGAGGGGAGTGCATTTTCAAAAATATACTATCGAAAGTCAAACGGTTTTCGTATTATTGAGCGACAAATTTAGCATATTTTATAAAAACAAGCCTCTTTCAGCGCTCAGAACTCTGGAACCATTTACTGCAGAACATTGAACGAGAGCTTATTTTGAAGCTGACATTTGGTAGGTTATGTTAAGAAGTAATCCTTATTTTTATTGTACACAGAGTGACAGATAATCTGATTTTACTTGCTTTTAGGCTTTTTGGCCATTTGTAAAAATGTAAAAAAAAAAAAATATAGAGAAAAAAACCTTGCATTATTAAGAGGAATTCGGCATTGTTTGCTTAGTGGCTCGGCAATAAGTTTCGAGGGTATTAAATAAATTATTTTCACACGCCTAGACTTGAACGGCGCAGTACCGCACGCACTGGCCGAGAGCTGAAGATAAGCGAGCGTTGGGCGTCATTTTACTCCTGTGTTTATGAAAACCTGTGATAAAGCTAGCACAGCCATGACTGCTAGACGACACATCATGTGTTTGTCTCCTGGCCTTGCTTGTCTCGGCTAAGCTCCCGTCTCACAGTCAGCTGGTTAGTTCTCGCGCGTATTTTCTTTATTTGATATTTTCAATATTTTCTTATCAACATACCATCAGTAAAAAATATGTGTTTATTTGTACTTTCAACTAACTATATATTTTAAAAATATTTTTTCCTAGCCAAAGTCGTCTTAATGGGGAAAAATCTAAATTTCTCCTTTTCCATAAAAAGTAAGAAAATCGGTTTATATGTGAATATAAACTTTAATTTCTCAGCATCAAAATAAACCATGATTTTTATCATTGGGTGAAAGAGTTTCGGAGCTACAACAGTTTAAATTTGCTAATTTTATGAAAATACGATAAATTTAAATATTTTTAATTTAAACACTATGAAGTTCAGATGCCTCAAACTTTGCACAAAGCATTGTATCACAGTTCTCTACGTACAAAAAAAATTCTATTGTATTTAGAAATTGTAAGGTCAATTTTCTCTATATTTCGATCGATTTGAGATGGAATAGCTCGTACATAAGATTGGCGAAAAACGTAAATTGTTGAAGAAAGGAATTTTCAAGGCAAACGAAAACAAAGGCGGAAAAAAGAGAGAATATCAACGTCTTCGCGTCAGTCACAATTCACCCCATTAATTTTTTCTTCGTTTTGTGCACTTCATCTTCAATTAGTCATAATTAGTGTCCTCAAATGGCTTCGTCATGTACATGTCTTTTATTCTGAGCCAATACAACTACCAAGATCGGTTGTTTTTAAATTTTAATGTCGCAGCCTACATAAAAATGTTAGATTATTGTTCTGGTCCGCGTACATTAAGAATAATGCATATTTTGTGACCTCCCAGCCAGTCACTCGTGCAGTCTAGCTGTAGATCAGATTAAAACCCGACAGAGGGAAGTGAAATCCTATGCGTCACTGCTTCGAGAAGGAGAGACTTGCGTCACGTAAAGAATTCTGTCCATGATGGATGGCTGATGGTCATTTATCTCCCACGGTGAATTTAGACGCAGAGAAACCCCTAGAGTAGAAAGCGTCGTTAAATAAACACTGCTGATCATTGTCTATAAAGGCTGGTTCACAATAAACCGGAAACGAGAATCGGAACGAAAACGAAAACGGTAAAATTGTTAAAATGTATACATTTAAATGTGAGCATTCACAATTAACGAAAAGCTTGCCGGAGCCCGGAATCGGGAACGGAGAGTTGCCCAAGTTTCAACTTTGGCGTTCACGTATCCGATCACAGCCCACTAGATTCATTCTATTGCCATCTAAAAGCTATTTTGTCGTCGTATATTTTGTAGCAAGAAGACCGTGACATAACCTATGCATTATTTTGTTCTGTGCTGTGCATCATGGAGCAAGTTTTATTTGATGAGATTCTAATATTGAAATCCTCACGTTTACGATAAGCGGCGCGCCTCGTATAAAGATGAGAAAATGAAGGAGAATACGTGACTTTCAATAGCTGCATCTTTGAACACCGATCGGAAGCGAATCATATTTTATTACTGTATTTGTTGTATTACACACTACATATTCATGCTTCAGTTCAATAACTACTGTTGTGTTCATTTTTGTTCTATTACAAATGTTTCTTCTATAATTATTTAACGTTATGGTAGACTTAAAATAGGTTGTGATAATAAAGATGCATGGGCATATTTATAGTACCGTACCTAATGAAATGTTTCAGTTGAAATTTCGAAGTTGGTTAACTTGTGTTTATGTTGGCTGCCTTGTACTCATGAGAGAACGCCATTGGTCAATTATACACAAATAACATCAGAATGCGTAATATCGACTTTACATATAGTTATTGACATACATATCGATATGCATAGTCGTCTACTTTCTCGGTTTATTGTGAATAAAAAATTTTCGTATTCACGTCCTCTGCTTCTCGTTTTCATTCTGGTTCTCGTTCCCGGTTTATTGTGAACCAGCCTTAACCGGGACTGATGCAAGTCCGCTCTAAATTCTGCATAAAGATAAAACTTCGGCGAGACTGACAATATGACAAGACCAGCATGAGTTCATGACGTCACCCAATTGACTTTCCGCGTGAAGCTGTTGTTACGTAACTGGTCGCTCTTCGATTGTGTACAAGGAATGCGGCAGACACCAGTGTTGTTAATTTACAACCTAGAAAGCGAAACCGTGTTCAGTGGTTACGGAGCCCAGATACTTGCTTCCTTCCGATGCGCGAATATTTAGGTTCCAACAAATTCGTGATAGGCAGAGGGTATATACTGCGAGGAGTCTGATAATTCGCCATGGCATTACTTGACATTCGCCTAAATGTGGGGAGAACCTTGGAAAAATCCCAACTACATAATTATACGAAGCGGGATTCGAAACCTCGCCGAGTCCCACTCGCTACATATGGAACACGAGTGAGGCAGGCATCTGGGGTCTCAGGTTCGTGCCATCACTTCCCAGTGATCTAAAGGGACATCATTTTATTTTTACTAACATTTTTAATATTAACTTGGCTATACCTCTGGATCAACGTCGTTTGCTACCCCCTTTCACGACTGGAGTTCGATGATACTGGCGTAGAAAACAAACAAATCAATTTACTACGTATAGGAGGGAAGAAACGTAGTTCATCCATTTACGTAAACTAGGAAATATCGCGCTTTTGAGTTTGATAATTTTCATTAGATTTTTGTTTAATCAAAATACAGTATTAACGAGGAGTATTCACGAACTGAGCTGTCCATGCGGACGTATTCATTATGCAGTGTATATTATACTGTCTACAGCACATTAGCGTACAATATAGAGAATGAACTTAAATTGAAAAATAATCATAATTTAAACACATTTTTAACATAGTGGCCGTTCATTTCGATACAGGCTTCAGTTCTTATGTGCATATTATTGCAATATAGACTATTGTACCTAATCCCAATTACCAGTTTCGTCCTTCGTAATAGTGACTCATGTTGAAATAATTCTGTACCTACTCTATAAAAGAGTACCTGACGTACTGTAAATTCAATCTTCACTTCTGCCCGATCCGAAAAGATAAAATTACTCAGACATACTATCTGCTGTCCGTCCAAGTGGTTATGTCGTAGGGTCGTAGAAAGGGAGGAAATCACGTGACAATTACTTAACGAGCCCCTTTTATTTAAGCTATTTTAAACAATTGTCTAATATTACGTAGACGTCCAATTCCTAACAGAAATTAACGTTCTCAGAAAAGAGCTAAGACAGCCCAGCCACTAGCTGGAGAATAAAAGCAGGTGGAGGAAACCGGGATGCGACGTAGGCAAATGGACGACAGTATCTGTGCGAAAATGATTCATTATTGAAAGCTCTTTCGTCACTGGAAAACGCGAACATATTTTTGGAACGTAACTACTGTTTACTATGACCGTAAGGCTACTATGACTGTACATGCGGTCTTGGATCTGTGTGCAGGACGGTTGAACTTCATTAGTAAAAGGGGTGGGAGTGAAGTACATTCAAAAACTCAGGTACAATAAAAACTGAAGTAAAAATAAAATGATGTTCCTGTACATCTAGTTAAGCACTTGGTTTGGCCATCTGGAGTCAGGCATTCTCTTAATCCATTTCTAAATTTGTCTCTATTCTTCTACAAAAGCGTGTACTGAGTTCACTCCTAATTCAACTAAAATAAATTCATTTCGTTTCCTGGGTAACCTGCAGTTCTCATTTGTTCAAGCAACGAGGACCGAATGACGTCATAGTTTGGTGTGTTGCAGTCAGCCGGGATTCTAGCCGTCACAACAAATCTGGCGATTCGTTAATGTCTGATTAGGACATCATTGGTTTATGCAGGACGGAGCATCTCCCCATTATTTATTTTATTTATTTAATCTGGTAGAGATAAGGCCATCAGGCCTTCTCTTCCCCTCTACCAAGGGATTACAACTACAATATTAAGAATACAATTACAATTATAATTACAATTAAATTAATATTAAATTTACAAATACAATAAAAATCAAAGTACTAAAAGATTAACTGATTAATAATAGCTAGACAGTTTATTGTAAAAGTTAAGAGGAGAGAAAAATTTATTTTTATTAATTAAGTAAAAAGTAAACCTACTCTATGCAGTAAGAAAATGCTTAATAAGTTTGCTTTTGAACGCTACTAAATTCCGACAGTCTCTGATGTCACTGGGTAGGGTATTCCACAAGCGCGAGAGCGAGATTGTGTATGATGATGAATACGATGATGTCTTATGTGTTGGTATGGCTAGTATGCGGCTATTTTGCGTGCGTGTGAAGAGATTATGATATGATGACAGGTAACTGAAACGGGAGGCAAGGTAGGTAGGAGTAGAGGTGTGAAGGACTTGGAAAAGGAGAACAAGAGAATGAAAATTTCTACGTTCGTTAAGTCGTAGCCAGTTTAGAGTTTGGAAGGATGGGGTAATGTGGTCAGCGCGACGGACATCGCAGACGAAGCGAACACAAGAATTATGAACACGTTGTAATCTTTGCGACTGGCTGACATTGAGGTCAGTCAGTAGAAAATCACAATAATCGAAGTGGGGCATTACTAGTGTTTCCACTAGTATTTTCTTGAGTGATAGCGGGAGGAATTTTCGAAGGCTGTTTAAGGAATGTCTGGAAAGCACTTTTTTGGTAATATGGGTTACTTGGTTATTCCAGTTAAAATGCGTATCAAAGTAAACTCCAAGGTTTTTAACACAGGAAGCAAAAGGGATTATTGTGTCGTTTAACTTGACTGGAAGAGCAGGAGTGCAGGTGCGTCATTGGCTGGATCTCAACTTCCCACAGCACTAGATTAATCGCAGGGGATCAGTGGAGTGGACTCCACGATCACCTGACTTGAACCAGATGGATTTAGCCGCATGAAGTCCGAAGTGGACAGTGTCACGTTCACGGACAGAAATCCTCTGCGTTGGCGAATTACTACAGACTGCAAAGTCGTTTCGCCGGACATGGTGTCCTGCATTGGACACATGCCTACATTTATATTTTGACACTGATGGAAATTCACATTGAAAACATATTGTAATTTCCCAACTGATTCAATGCTTCGGGACCACCCTGTATATATTCGATACTAGTCAAGATTTAAATTATTTGCGTTTGAATCAAATGTAACCTGCCATGGCCGCCACATAGCATGTGTCACAATAGCTGCCAGGGCCTGTAGATTAAGATGGCCGTGTCGAAATGGTTTCACTGAGACGGGATACCCCAGAGTTGAACCAGTGGCCGATACAACCATCAGTCCATAGACCCCTGCCAAAGAGTAATGCAAGCCTCTTCTCCTCGACGTGATTCCCTCCAGACTCAACGAGATATGTGGAGGGCAAAGCGAGATAATCGCCCAGCACTTCGGTTTCTTCCCTTCCACTTTTTTCATTATATTGCATTCTCGCCCACTTTAAATTTAATGTCCTCCGTCGTTTGGGAGACATAAAATATTATTTCAATTACAAGTAGACCAAAACACTTCGAGTGTCGTTCAGACGAACCTTAACAACTGACTGTCACGTACTATATGACATGCTTCATTGTTTCCATTAAAGGAAGAGTAAGTTGTAGGAAGACAAATTATCTCTTGCGAATGACTACGCTATCCCAGTGAGAACAACGTCGAACCCCATTGAGACTAAGCTCAACAAGCCTACGGCTACTTGTTCAATCTCAATCAGATGACAATTTTTCTCCAACGAATGGTTTAGACCAATCATGTCATCTGATGCTCATAGCCGTAAGCGCGCGCTTTAGAGCCCAGGAGAGCCTGAGCGCTTTACAGCGGAAAGGAAAGAGACAGACGAAAGAGGTGGTATATGCCGCTTTGTCGAGCTATATTCAGGAATGGCCAGCACTGATTCAATAGATAAAGGAAAGAGAACTTATTAAAACTGTATCCATGGTAATTTTTAGATTTGTCTGAGAAGTATAAGTGCATTATAAGAATATAGGTTTTAATTTTAATGCTCATTTTTCACAAGTTTGATTTTTTTATTTAAAAAAATATTTTCTCAGCTTTTTTTTATAGAAAAGTGAAATTTTTATAGGCCTATTTATTTAGTAGCCTTACAGAATGTTTTCATAAATCTAATAAACCGTAAATACGTATTACTGAAGATAGTGTATCGAAAATTTTGAAAATATTCACATGAGCTAGTTTGTAAGGAAATGAATTAACAAAGCAACTACTGTTACATCATAAGCAAAAGATACGTGCCCATGTGTTGTAAAAATGTCAGTTCTAAAGCTTCAGCAGATTTCGAGAAAATAATTTAATATTCTGATGATAGGAAGTTGCTCACAAATATCACCTTAAAAGCATAATGCAATAAGAATTTTGTTATGTAATATTAGTTACACTTAAAACAGATACAGTACCTAAGTAACTTTGCTTTGTACTGTAATATTGTTTATGCTCGACCATGCCGAAATGTAGTAATTATACACCTGGTAGCAGACCTTTAATGCATGTCATTAAAGTACACCTACTCATTAAAGGTCAGGTCTTTCAGCCAATGACGACTCAGGTTACAACTGTTCAGCCAATGACAGATCAGCTTTCTACCGTTATAAAACCGCAAGTATCGATTATTCTCGGATATGCAATCGAAAGAGAATTAGCGAAAAGTCACGGAGGCTGGAAATCCAATACTGTCGCAGAAGGTTATGTTCTGTTACTATAATAATTAGCGTTAATTGTAAATAATATTCAAATAAACACAATTTGTCATCTCGTTTTTCAATGTCTAATTTTATTTCAATGTTATCTCTGTAGGTTCTTATGGCCTAGCAAGGTCAATGTGGACATCTGTTCCTCGGAAAAAATCAATACTTTCGCGTCTGCGCACATCTCACAACATACGGGACATTGCTCCAGGTCAGATACAATAAAATTAATAATATCAAGTTAGAAATATGGTCGAGCATAAAAAGTCGTATGAAACTCGCCTATAATGGTAATTAAGAAGCTCGTATGAAAATTATGAAACTCGCTTGCGCTCGTTTCATAAATATCGATACTCACTTCTTAATTACCTTCATTATAGGCTCGTTGCATAATGTACTATCTGATTGGTTTATTGATTACTTTTATAAGGCTAAAGGTACCATCAATATCAATTCCAGCTTATCATGTCATACTCAATCTCTTTTTTTGGGATATCACTTTATTTATGAATGATGTGTTTCATCCATTTAGTACAGTATAGTTGTACTACTATGGAATTTATGTGAATATTTCTTCTTAACTCTTTATTATGTTATTAAGATTTAAAACACAAGTGCAATATTAAGAAATTGGTATTAGTACTTTTGTTTTACAGACAATATAGATAATAGCAAACAGAAAGAAGCTATATAAAAATAACGACATAAAATTTCACGTTCCGTTTGAAGTTTGTGCACCATTGTTTTCTTAATCCAACAGGCTGCTTATTCATATACACAACCCTTCCTCTTTCCATACTTAGCGCTTGATGCCCGCGCACGACGTCAAGGTCAGAAAAATTCGCTTGCTTTGACATCACTGGTTTAGACCATAGATGTACAATTGTAACTCGTACGAGGTAACCCCTGGCTCAAACAACCCGCAGCGCATATTCTTTAAGGTCGTTTTTCCTATTTTCTATGGAAAGTTATTGACCTTCATCAGGGTAAGGCCCGTTATACACTTGAAGAGTTTTCGCTAGCGAGAAATGTGTTGCGAGAAAGAGGCGAAGAGCCTTCCTCCACACACTTGGCGAGTTCTCGCTATCACAGATCACACCTCGCTATGATCATCTATGCACTGCCTTCATGCAGAAAGCATTTTTCTGATTATAGTAATCACTCGTTGGGGGAAATATTATAGGTTATGTATTTACGTATATTGTCGTACTTAAATATATAACCTGTAAGTATATTGTCGTACTTTACAAATTACGTACGAACGCTATGTTGAATCTGAGTATTCAGATGATGAGGAAATGGAGTTACATGAACATATTTTGTTAATGAAAAGAAGAAGTAGGCCTAAAATTAAAGCCAGAAATATCTGAAAAGCACATTGTATCTTATGAAAATAAGGGCGAGTTTTGGACATTGGTTTGGATTTGAATGATGACGCGTTTAGGCTATTCATGATATGATAGAGGATTCTTTGTATGTTGTGATTAAAATTATGTAAACTGTTAAGACATATAGATAGATACATTATTTCAAATGTTTAATAAATACTATGAAATCTCTGAAAATAAAATATAACTCTATTTATTTTCAGATAATCTGATATTTGTCTCCAGATTTCTTCTTTAAGTTTCATGTTTTTATGGTTTTCATCACGTGTATCATATAAATAGGCCTACGGGTGACATCGTACAAGTTCGATAATTTTCTGACTGCAATTATCAGCCATCTTTCCTCATTTTCAATAAAAACAATACAATTCATCGCCTTCTGTGATATCTTTTTCTACATTCAATCGTTATAAAGAGTATAAATGTCAAATATCTTTGATAAATGTGTCAAGAAAATTCGCTGAGCTACCGATTCCAGCGAGAAACTCGCTCGACGTTTTCGCCTAGAACGAGAATCTCTTCCAGTGTGTGGACGTCCATTTGAATCCATGTTATCAATCTTTGAATTTTCTCGCAACATATCTCTCGCTAGCGAAAACTCTTCAAGTGTGTTACGGGCCTATCTCAGAGTCTCTTTACTGCTGACTTCAGCCTGCTAAAAACACTTACTCCTCTGACCAGTAGCATCAATGGGATATGATCAGTGTTACCAACACAAAACAAGGAATACGTGATCGATTAGTGTATGATTAGGGGAGGATCTTGACCGGACATCGTGGAGGATTTGGGGAGAACCGGTCACAATGCATCATTCTCCCCTTTGTCGACCCCACACTGATGAGAGGGAGAGGGGATGATATCTGAAGGGTGGAGCAGGGGATTTGATACAAACAACTGAGAGACTGGACGTTTCTTGCAGATTGGTTCCGTAGTGTAATAGAGAAAATCTAATTTCGTCCAATTGGAGCGCTTCCCCTGCGACGGCCACGGAGAAAATACTGATCAGACCTGAGCCATTCACGTTACAATATTTCAACAACAACAGCGATTTTTTTTAAAGAAATGTCTCTGAGATTGCAATCGCCGTGATCAACTGCCATGCGGGTATTTGTATTCAGTCATAACTGAGAAAGCTTCCTATTGTATGGAGAGGAGGAATTAAATAATGCTGTTATTCCTTTTCATGAAGCCCGCAGTCGCTATTTTCCTCGATGACAGAATGAGCTGTGAAAGTTCGCATTAAATTATAAGCTCGCTAGAACAAATTGGGTGGAAGGCGTTGAATTTTAAGTTAGTGTCACAGGGATACGTCACGCGGTGAAGATAACCGGAAACTGTCGAATTCAAGCCGCGCGCTGGGTGAGATGTGTGAGAAATCAGGCGCAATCGATGTTGTGGCATGACGCTGTCTTAGGACTCGGGTCCGCAGTGGCATTCTTAAGGCTCATTCACAATGAAAATTAAACATAACGTAAGCGTTAACTTAAGAATGTAAACGTTACGGTAAAATCAAGAAGTCATACCATCATTCACGATGGGAACATAAACATAACAGCAAACATACTTGGTAACCATGGAAACATAACAACGACGTCATTTCCTCATATTCTGTCGTATACTTCAGCGCTCCACGACTGTGTTCTGTTTGCAAATCACGTAAGCATAAGTATGAAAGTTTGGAGTTTGCAAACTTTCATGTTAACGTCTTAAGATAATGTTAATGTCAGTGTTTATGTGAATCATTGTGAATGATCCCATTTGGTAGCCTGGGCGCAAACTTCTGTGTTTATGTTACGGTTATGTTTAATTTTCATTGTGAATGGGCCTTTACTTACAGCTCTGGGTAAAATGAACACCCATTCCTCATCATTCTCATCATTCTTGCATCATCTGGGGTTTTAAAACAACACTTCAGTAACAGAGACCTTTATACTGCAGAAAGTCTTCATCGACCAGTTACTGAGGTCTTAACAGCCAATTACTCCTTTTCTTCTGAATTTGATATTTTGAAGTGGTAGGCGTAGTCAAATAACAGCTTTAAGATAACAATATACTCTGTTATATAACGACTGAATCAAGCATTACATTATTTAGCGTTGATGGAATTGGTGATAGCGAGATGGTATTTGATTCAACATGTCCTTACATAACATTCGCTTTACAGTTGGGAAAACCGCAGAGAAAATCCAACCAGATAATCAGAATGAAACCCACTCCCGAGCGCACCTCCGAATCAGCAGACAAACACGCGTACAGTCAGAACAAGATGGTGACGAAGATGACATTAAAGTGAAACCATATTACAGACAGACGGTAACTCTAAAAATGGTACACATCCTTACTTGAAAATACTTGTCTTTAAATTTACTTGACTTTTGAGGAAGTGTGGACAAATCCCCTAAAAGCCTGATATACGCCTATTAGAGGCCTAAAGGAAAAACATTGAAGTAAATTCTGTTTGCATTATGCCAAACTAAATTTTTATCTTGTACGATACCACAACATATCACATTTTAGCAACATGAAGAATACCGGTTCCTCCCAGTCACTTGCCAGAGAGGCTGGGGTGTATTCTCTTGAGATGAACGAGCGCGCTACATTTCATTTTTATGAAAGCAACGTATGATTACATAAGTATGATGTCAGAGTTCATGATCATCCTTCGAAATTTGAATGTTATCAGTGTTCACTCATTTACTAATTATTTTATTTATACTGGCTGAGTTAAGGCTATAAGGCCTTCTCTTGCACTCCACCAGGTCACAAATACACAAGCAGTGAACGAATTATTGTGAGGAATTTGACGCATCTGATATTGACGAGTAACGAGATTCCCTGATACTGCGACAGCATGGCTACGCAAATACATGGCAACCCTGATACTGCGACAGCATGGCTACGCAAATACATGGCAACCCTGATACTGCGACAGCATGGCTACGCAAATACATGGCAACCCTGATACTGCGACAGCATGGCTACGCAAATACATGGCAACCCTGATACTGCGACAGCATGGCTACGCAAATACATGGCAACCCTGATACTGCGACAGCATGGCTACGCAAATACATGGCAACCCTGATACTGCGACAGCATGGCTACGCAAATACATGACAACCCTGATACATCTACTTAGTTGCTTTGTTGGCTATCCCTACCCACTTCGATTTCTGGAACTGAAGCCAGCTTCGTTGATGTACATTATTATTATTATTGAAAACAGTGAACTGCTTTATTTTCAGACTTTATATAAAACTTTATTACTGGCTTAACTCCATTCTATTGTATTTGTCCACTATAATAGTTTATTAATGCTTGGAAATCAATGCGATTACATTAAAGTCTTCTTTGCAACGTTAAGTGGCTTGACAGAGAAGAGCGTGTAGGTTCACTTATCCAAATTATCATGTGAATTATGAAACTCTCATTTTTAGATATCAAAACCTTACACTTAATCCTAGAGCTCATAATTCAGTTCCTTGTGAGTGATCTCACTTTCTCCGATGTGTAAACTATTTGCTTTTAGTTCATTGCGTAGTTTATTTATTTAACCAGGATCAGATTGTACTCGTATGATGAATTAAATAAAACCGTTTGGAGGATATCTGAGCTATTAGATTTATTTCAAATGTTATTTTAAGTGATCGTTTCATTTAATTTAGTATATTCCCTGTTGTTGTTGTTGTTGTTGTTATTACTATTATTATTATTAATTATTGTTAGTATTAATTATTAGTATTATTATTAATTGTATTTTTAATTAATAAGTTTATTATTGTCATTATTGAGTGTAATTAGTTACCACTGCCACCGGGTATATACCCACTGCAGTGTGAATAAATACATACATACGCTTAATTTGTTCTGCCGGCGATATGGTTCCTTCATAAAGAGTAATTTGCTCATTAACCCATATATACGTGTTCAGAGTTGTTATCGGTTTGGTTTACCGTCGTACCGGCGTGCGGATCCTCGGCAAGAACTGCGGTTGCGACCGCCAGAATTAGTGCCGTACCAGCGTAATTAAATCACAACACGCTTACCTTGTGACAGTTGCTGTAAATGCCGACCATCTTGTCTGATGCATGCGGAATATTGCGTAAGTATGCTAACGTTCACTCCCCCAAGTTCGTGTGGCTGTTTAGATGAAACCACGACTCTTCTGAGGAAAACAGAAGTTGTGGCTAAATTACGACACCTTCCACGGAGTCTAAAAACCAACTTAAATAATTTACTCGTAAAGGTGGATCACCTTCTTTCAGAGAATGCACTGATAAGTAAGGCTCGGATTTCTATGGCGTCATATTTTTTATGCTAGTCTCTTTCATAAACTAATTAAATTAAACGCATTTTTAACTTTTCTGAACACGATGACACAATTTTATTGGTCATATAAATGCATATCTTATCTATTTTAGCATTAAGTCATAGTTTTACCAAAAACAGTATAAAAACATATTTTTAGTCATATTACATAAATCGTGTAAACAGTTTTTCCAATTTTATTCACACGTTTTCTGTTAATAATGGCAACGATGCGTTTGGTTGTTTGTTTTGGATTTCCTTTCCTTAAACATATTCTATGGCTAAATGAAGTTCAAAGGTAACTGGATTCGCAAGCAGTAAGTTGTCAAAACAACGAGAACCAGAATGAAAACGAGAAGCAGAGGACGTGAATATGAAAAGTTTTGATTCACAATAAACCAAGATATGTATGTCAATAACGATATGTAAAGTCGATATTACGCATTCTGATGTTATTTGTGTATAATTGACCAATGGCGTTCTCTCATGAGTACAAGGCAAATGACAAAAGAATGTTAGGAATGTGGCCAGATTGTTGTTGGTCGGTCTTCCCTTCATTCCTTCACCCTTCCCAAACATGTGAGCTCAAAAAGGTTTTAACCCCACTATTTCCACAGAAATCAACAGAAAATGTGGCTGGAGATCTGGACATGTCAAAAACAGTGTGGCCCCCACGATCACCGGACCTGACATTGTGTGATTTCTGTTTGTACAGATAAGGTATTCGTCTCACAGATGCCGCGTAATATCAGAGACCTAAGGCAGCGTATCATCGCAGCGGTTGACACTATCAAATAGTCCTTGTTGATGCGAATGTGACAAGAATTGTTCTGTAGTGTGAATGTGTGACATGTCAACCATGGTACAAATATTGAACATTTGTAGATATAAAACACTGTTTGAATTCCTTGTTAGTTCTGGTTTCATTAACGTAAGTTGAATAGTTTACTCACAATACGGTTGTTTAACCCCACAAATCTTTATCAAACACAGTGTATAATCTATCTCTGCTGATTTGATGAAAAAGGGGTAACCTATTCTGTAACATATTCGGAATGTTAAGGCTGGTTCACAATAAACCGGAAATGAGAACCAGAATGAAAACGAGAAGTAGAGGACGTGAATATGAAAAGTTTTGATTCACAATAAACCAAGAACGTAGACGACTATGCATATCGATATGTATGTCAATAACCATATGTAAAGTCGATATTACGCATTCTGATGTTATTTGTGTATAATTGACCAATGGCGTTCTCTCATGAGTACAAGGCAGCCAACATAAACACAGGTTAAACAACTTCGAAATTTCAACTGAAACATTTCATTAGGTACGGTACTATAAATATGCCCATGCATCTTTATTATCACAACCTATTTTAAGTCTACCATAACGTAAAATAATTAGAGAAAAAACATTTGTAATAGAACAAAAATGAACACAACAGTAGTTATTGAATTGAAGCATGAATATGTAGTGTGTAATACAACCAATACAGTAATAAAATATGATTCGCTTCCGATCGGTGTTCAAAGACGCAGCTATTGAAAGCCACGTATTCTCCTTCATTTTCTCATCTTTATACGAGGCGCACCGCTTATCGTAAACGTGAGGATTTCAATATTAGAATCTCATCAAATAAAACTTGCTCCATGATGCACAGCACAGAACAAAATAATGCATAGGTTATGTCACGGTCTTCTTGGTACAAACTATACGACGACAAAATAGCTTTTAGATGGCAATAGAATGAATCTAGTGGGCTGTGATCGGAAACGTGAACGCCAAAGTTGAAACTTGGCCAACTCTCCGTTCCCGATCCCTGGCTCCGGCAAGCTTTTCGTTAATTGTGAATGCTCACATTTAAATGTAAGTTATACATTTTAACAATTTTACCGTTTTCGTTTTCGTTCCGATTCTCGTTTCCGGTTTATTGTGAACAAGCCTTTACGTTGATGCTCGTGAAATGTGCAGTTGAACACGTGCAGGGAATAAAATTAACGGCGAAGAAAATAGTTCTTGGCACTGCTGGTGGTCGAACCAGTGACAGTTCCGTATTTGCCAACCCTGCGCTCTGCGGATCAACAAGGTGACGTGAATATGTTACTACTTGTCGCCTGCAGCGAAGCACTTAAAGTCGGCGGCGGCGGGGGGAGGGACTGGCGGTTAGCGTGTGCCGTCGGCTCCGTGGTGTTCGTTCAGTCCGTCGCTGGAGTAGGGCAGCTCCAGACGCGGGGCGCGCGCTGGGGACCGCAGCGACCAGACAAGGTGAGCGAAGTGAGTTCTTTAACAATTATTATTACTATTACATTGCATCCCTCCAAGCTGCAGCGCATTCAACTTCGTTCATTTCTTTCGTTTTCCGCTTGTCTGTATTCTCGCGATGCGTGAGGTAGCACGTCTGCTGTCTGTATTCTCAGCGGACTCACCATTCCCCAATTGGCGTTCTCAACATTAAACATTTCATTCTATTCTACTGATCTTCCTTTCGGTCGTACCAAGGCTCTGAGGTTTACTTCTTTTTCACTGTATGACTTGTTACCAAGGTGATGGTCTCATGACCTTTCGTCTATGTACAATTTGAATAGTGTCACCATGGCTCTTCTTAAGGCTCCCTGACATCCATAAAACCAGAAGAAAGGAGGTACAAACACTTGAAAAATTGCAGATGAAACTAAATTATGTTGACTATTAAGGCTCATTCACAATGAAAATAAACATAACGTAAGCGTTAACTTAAAAATGTAAACGTTACTGTAAAATCAAGATGGGAACATAAACATAACCGCAAACATACTTGGTAACCATGGAAACATAACAACGACGCCATTTCCTCATATTCTGTCGTATACTTCAGCGCTCCACGATTGTGTTCTGTTTGCAAATCACGTAAGCTTAAGCACGAAAGTTTGGAGTTTGCAAACTTTCATGTTAACGTCTTACGGTAATGCAGTGGCGGCTCGTGATAAAATATTATGTGTGTTCACAATTTTGTGGTTCCAAAATCGAAGAGAATTTGAAATCGTACGTTTAGTCTAATATGAAATGTCATGATTCCAATGTTTCACTATCGAAAAAAAACCGTATATAAATTCAAAACAACATATAATAATAAGAATAATAATAATAATAATAATAATAACAATAATAACAATAATAATAATAATAATAATAATAATAATAATAATAATAATAATGAAACTCAGTCTTTTTATTTCCAATTTTTCTTGGTAAGACAGTTTACCCAGTTCTTTACTGTTCAAAATTACTTGAACAGAGTTCACTGTTTACGTTTGTTAAAAATGAATACATACCATGGTCTCGTTATTTACAAACGCGTTCAGTAATATATTTTGATTCACAACACACTGATACGCTATAGCCTATACCAGTATTGTAATCCCACTCGCATAGATTACTATAAATACATGCCAGTAAATATTATTCTTAAATATTATACACTGCCATACAGATACTTAAATTCATACCACCGCCACAGTCAGCCAGCACGTGTTTGAAAGCCAAACTATGCTATTATGCCGACACTGAAGTATAGTAATTCACAAACTACACTCTCGTAGCAGCACTGTACACACATTCATGTAAGTAAACGTTCCTACAGTCAGATGATGACATCTACAGGCTATTAAATTTCCTCCTCGAGATATAGCACGTGAACGACAGGCATCGATGGACCTGACATCTGTAGGATAGGTACTCATCATGTTCACTTAACGCTTTGTGCTCTTGACGAGTCATAAGCGGCCAGCTAAAGACAATTTTCTCCCGCGCATGCGTGAAATTCCTGTAACCAACTCGAAAAGAGCACGGCTTGTACGTGAACGGATGTTGCCAAGTTTACATAAGAAGTTTATGCAAGATGCGGGAAGTTTAAAATACTCGATTCTGATATTATACATCCCCACTACGTCAATACGATATCAAATAATAAAACTAGTCGTGCATTAATGGAAACAAGGTGTTCACGTGCTCTTGTGCTCTTATTTACGCACCGCCACTGCGGTAATGTTTATGTCAATGCTTATGTGAATCATTGTGAATGATCCCATTTGGTAGCCTGGGCGCAAACTTCTGTGTTTATGTTACGATTATGTTTAATTTTCGTTGTGAATGGGCCTTTACACTTTTACTACGTCACACTACTTTTGACCAATAAAACGGTACGAGAGGACGTCTTTCAACCAATCAGGCTGCTTATTGCACAATTTTATCGCGTCCCTAGCATTTGTTTAATTTTATCGCGTCCCTAACATTTGTTTATTTTTATCACTACCTAGCATTTGTTTCTTTGTTTGCCAACATTTCAAACTGCACTGGTCTGGACGTCAAAAAACAGAAAATTACAAACCACTCCAGTCGATGCACAGCACTTTCAAATATGACTCGGATTGGCATTCAAGAACAAGTATTAATAAAGATCACTGTGCATATATGAAGAGCACCATTCGGAAATCCTTAATAAGTTTAGGGATACACCATGTACATCAACGAGTTCACTTCTTTTACGCACACCTCCAATATAACATCAACTGAACCACCAACCACTAAAACATTCAAATTTGAAAATTATACTTTCAATAATTGTTTCTTTTAAAATTATTCATGTTTATTTTTTATTTCATCATCGTTAATTAAAACGTTTCTTGTTTATTTCATCATCCCTAATTAAAACTTTTCTAACACTTGTTTCTATTATTTAGATTATGTTTGTTATAGCTTCTGCTATATGATATTATGGATAGTCACCCTAGATCATATATAAGTATATATAATAAGTATATATTAGTATATATGATCTAGGATAGTCACGTATCAGAGATTGTTTAATACTAAGATTTATTGAAAATCATCTGTCAAGTGACGTTGATTACTGGGATCCGGATAATTGAAGTGGAATGCAAATGTTTTAATAAAAATTAAATTGAATCTACAAAGCCTTCTTGACTAGTAACCGTCCACAGAGTTCAATGAAGATTCCATAGTTGGCACAACTGATAACAAGATAACAACTAATAACACACTATTGCCATCTAGCATAATGTTGAGATGGTACAATAATACATTTGAAGACAGTTGTATTTTCGTCAGTCAATTAATATTTTATTGTATTGGAGTACTTCGTTACTTCTAATCTTTATATACTTTCTTCTAATCGTGTAATAGTCAATTAAATCCCACTCGAGTTTTGATTTTCTCTAGATAAATCAAGACCTCTAGTGAAATTACTGTTGAAAAACTGAATGTTTATTGGAAAGTCCTCAGCATGCAGCACTGTGTTATAGTAGATCGTACGGTCTCCTCAGGCTGTGGTGGAAGGACACTGTCACGTGTGAGTTAATTTTCACTCAATCGCTCACTAATGTAGGTTGCTGTAGCCAATGTTTGGACTGCATGCATTACATATGGAAGGTCCAAGTCATGACTAACAGAGTAGTCACCACTATGTACAGTATAACACGAGCCACCTTATTTTGTAGTCTCAAGTTTTGGTTTCAGCGGCAAATCTCCAAGTTGGGATTGCTGTGGTTTGTATTATCGTTTAACAAAAGGTGTTTTTCCACTCTCAGAGGTTTGCCTCTTAACGCTCTTTCCTCGCGATATAGCCGACCTGTCACAGAAGGTGGGAACTGAGATGACAACAAAGTTATGTTACGAAGAATTGGGGAGTGAGCGGGTCGTGGTACTCGGGGGGTAAAGGTGGCGGGAACGTAGGACTAACATTCCTACTGTCATTAATGCCGATTGGAACTCGCTTCCGAGTGATGTAAGGGGTTGTTGGACAATAACTTCATTTAGGTCAAAATTACATAAATTCTTACTTAACAGATGAATTGCTGATTAATATGTGTTACTTATAATGAAACTAACATCTGTCCATTCTTATTATTATTATCATTAATTTCTCTAAATAGATTTACAAAACCTCTAATGACAATTACATTAATATTCTCATTATATAAATAGAAATATATGTATTCTCCCTGTAACATAGTCCTAGTAAGGTTATATTAAATTTTCATTATTTTACTAGCTATTTCAAATATTAAATTAATTATAATTCATTGAATTAAATTAGCTCATAAATTAAGTTACTACTTTACCTTATAGATTTATCTAAATTTAAATAAATGTGTAGTGAAGAATATTGCTGGAGAACCTTTTAAGTGGAGAGCAAATATTTGTAATTTAAATTTATATATTGTATTGATTAAGGCTGGTTGACTGGAAGAGAAGGCCTTATGGCCTTAACTCTGCCAGCGAAAATAAAACATTATTATTATTATTATTATTATTATTATTATTATTATTGTCTGTGAAGTCGGGAGTCTTAGCCCCTCGCATCCTCTGTGTCGATTTCGCTTGAAATGGAGTTGTTTTATTTTTCTTACTCTACCACTTCATTTATACGTTATAAAAATTACGGCTTCGTGCTAAAGTGAAGTAAATTGGCGCACCAGTGACACAAGAAGTCCCTCACCAACAGGATATGTTCTCTGTGCCTTCGGTATCTGAGGGAAGCCAGTCGGAGGCGTTCTGTTGGTATTCGTGTGACCGTTGTGGATAATTTCTACTGAAAAGGCACAGTAGCTTTTCCCAATCATCTCACCCTACTTCCTGGGAATGGGAGTTGTGTGTATAAAGTATCAATCATGAATTAATCCTCTTCTGCCTCCATCGTGCACAAAGACGTAGGTACCACATTGAAACACACACACTAGGCCTATATCTTCGTTTCTAACTTCTGCTTGCATCTTTACGCTAAGTCCTTCCTTGCGTTTCTAACTTCTGTTCTTGCTTGCATCTTATCTAATCTACACCAGCTACATTCATGTCTTTTGTTTCATCTACAGGGTGAATTAAAAGTCTAGAACCATATAAATATCTTCCATACGGGCTATTCCATCTCAAATCGACCGAAATATAGAGAAAATTGACCTTGCAATTTTTAAATACAATGAAACTTTTTCTGTCGTAGACAACTATGATACAATGCTTTGTGCAAAGTTTGAGGCACCGAAACTTCATAGTGTTTAATTTAAAAATATTTTAATTTATCGTATCTTCATAAAATTAGCAACTTTTAAACTGTTGTGGCTCCGAAACCCTTTCACCCAATGATCAAAATCATGGTTTATTTTGATGCTGAGAAGTTAAAGTTTATATTGACATGTAAACAGTTTTCCTTACTTTTTATGGAAATAGAGAAATTTATATTTTTCTTAATTAAGACACCTTTGCCCACGAAAAAATATTTTTAAAAAATATGGTTCGATTCCGCATTGAAAGTACAAATAAACACATATTTGTGTTTTTTGAAAATAGTCCTACACGATTCCCTAGATTTGGCACCTACTATTATTCTAATTACTCTTTTTTGTAATAGAAATATACTGTTACTATCTGTGGAATTTTCCCAGAATATTATTCCAAAATTCATTACCGAGTGGAAGTATGCAAAGTATATTGTTTTTAAGGTATTGATATTTACTATCTTTTGCATAGATCTAATAGCAAAACATGCTGAATTTAGTTTGGGGATAATTTCTTTAATATGATTTTTCCAATTTAACACATTATCGATTTTTAAGCCAAGAAATTTGGTTGTTGTTGTTGTTTCTAATAGGAATCTATTGTTAATTATTGCGCTAGAAATTTGCGAGGTTGAATTTGGACAGGATTTAAATTGAATGATGTTAGTTTTGTTACAATTTAATACTAATTTATTGACTGAGAACCAGTCACATATTTTGAAGAGAATTTCCTCTGTTGAAGATTGAAATGTGTTGGAGTTATTGGCTGTAATTACTATACTTGTGTCATTGCAAATAATATGGGATGACCTACATCTTTTATTAGGGGGGCAAGATCATTTAAGAACACTAGAAAAAGTAGGGGACAAATACTGGTAACACCTATAGTAATCGAAAATGAAGCATATGGAAGATATTTATATGGTTCCAGACCTTTGAACCACTCTGTATATCCAAGAATCTGACTGAAATTGCAGTCTCGTTCCCAACGCAAAGCTCCCTTTCGAAACCAACTCCTTGTGCATCAACTCGTGTGTATTACAAAGGCCTATCGCAGCACTGGCCGCTGCTAGAGGATTCGTCGAAACGTCGTGATTTTCGAGACTTTCGCCCTCTTCTTACGTCCATGTAGTTTTACAGTGTCACCATAACTGAAATAATATGTCCTGAATAAGTAATTTATTTCATATGAAGGATACCTGACCTCCACAGTCGAGAGGATATCACAATGACAACTGACATGGGATGACCTACAGGCTTGTTTTTTTACTTAGTTATTTAACGACTACGAGGTTATTTAGCGTCGATGGAATTGGTGATATCCAGATGATATTTGGTGACATGAGGCCGAGGATTCGCCATAGATTACATAACATTTGCCTTATGGTTGGGGAAAACTTCGGAAAAAACCCAAGTCAGCCCAAGCGGGAATCGAACCCCCTACAGGCTTGTTTCCTTCTTTTTTTTATAAATTACATAAAATATTAATATCAAGTTTTTATGAAATTAATAAAGCTGAAGTGATGTGTAAGACAGTTGAAAGATGAAACTTGTTAAGTGGATTATTCTGCATCTGCTACAATATTATTGCTGTGAATACTACAATTTTTATATTCTTTGTGAATAATATAAATACTACTGCAGAACTTTTCCGAACGTAAATGTTCAAGAGCTCTGGGTAGTGCGTACCATAGCTAGTCTGATTGTGTTAACTTAAAGTAAACTCTCCATGAATCTTCATGAAAAATTTAATCATGATGCTAAAAGAGTATAATATTAAGCATGGATTTTTTTTTACTTTTATTGGAAGAATCGGTTTTAAAAATGAATATGAAAAACATAATGAAAAAAATTGACGACAAAAGAGCATCTTTTCTGTCAGAAACTATCAAATATTCATAACCAAAATTTTGTGAATGCATTTTCCCTGCTGATAAAATTTAGTTTATTTAACTTAAGTTGTTATGATACGAAAATATACCCACCATATCAAGTATACAAGAAAAAATAATTTTACATAATAATTAAAACTTAGTATTGTTTCCCTTACCACACCATATTTTGAAAGCGGTGGAAAGAGTGTCTGCTTCACGAAATAAGAACATTGCCTCGCATCGAGATATCCACGGGATACAATACGACACGTGCAGCTGTTGCCATGGCTACGTTACATCAGACTTTGGAAAGCAGCCTGCAGTCCACAGGCCATTCATCTCAATATATGTTATTGTATGCAATAGAATTAATTAACTTGACAGAGTAAACGCTAAACGGGTCAGAAGTTGTATAACTCTTTTGTAAATGACAAGACACAGAACCGATTCTCGGAGAAATCCCACGTGCATATCTGGGCATCCGTCAGTACAAAAAAAAATCACTCCTACAAAGAATGCACTTCCATTAAATTATTAAGGCCGAACAAAGAAAAGAGTTCTGTTAAATTAAAGTATGTCCGAAATTTCAGAATTTTTTTCACTGTTACGTTTCCGTGTGTTGTAGTAAGCCTACCATACCGTGAAACTGTGTCGTACCAAAACTGGATACAAAGTTCCGCAATACGAAATTCAGCCTTACGCCAAAGAAATCACACATGCATGGTTGAAGCAAATGTGGATGTAACAGTACAAAGAAAACGATGAGCACCTAGATCATAATATTAAGATGGTTCGTAGATACGTGACAAAGATATATCGTCGTTGTTCCTGCAATAACTCCTATGTGCAAAATAGACAATTTTTTAGTCTTATCATCCAGTCTGCTGTCCAAAAATCTGAAAGTTAGAATTTATAAAACAGTTATATTACCGGTTCTTCTGTATGGTTGTGAAACTTGGACTCTCGCTCTGAGAGAGGAACATAGGTTCAGGGTGTTTGAGAATAAGGTGCTTAGGAAAATATTTGGGGCTAAGAGGGATGAAGTTACAGGGGAATGAAGAAAGTTACACAACACAGAACTGCACGCATTGTATTCTTCACCTGACATAATTAGGAACATTAAATCCAGACGTTTGAGATGGGCAGGGCATGTAGCACGTATGGGCGAATCCAGAAATGCATATAGAGTGTTAGTTGGGAGACCGGAGGGAAAAAGACCTTTAGGGAGGCCGAGACGTAGATGGGAGGATAATATTAAAATGGATTTGAGGGAGGTGGGGTATGATGATAGAGACTGGATTAATCTTGCACAGGATAGGGACCGCTGGCGGGCTTATGTGAGGGCGGCAATGAACCTTCGGGTTCCTTAAAAGCTATTTGTAAGTAAGTAAGGAGGAAAAAACACATTTATTCATCCTATGGCAGCCGTGCATAGGGAATTGCGAATTCTTACATTTTCGAAAGAAAGAAAGAAAGAAAGAAAGAAAGAAAGAAAGAAAGAAAGAAAGAAAGAAAGAGAGAGAGAAAGAAAGAAAGAAAGAAAGAAAGAAAGAAAGAAAGAAAGAAAGAAAGAAAATTACATATAGGAGATGTTAGTATTTTCTGTATCAGTATTTAAGTTATTTAATAGAACAAAAATTTGAAAATCGATAAACATGTCACATAGGAGTTATTGCAGGAACAACGACGATATGCAGGGTTTCCTTCGTAACGTGCCAATCACTTGTGCGCTATGGTGTACAAGATAGAAAAGAACCTGCGCCACAGACCACTTATATGCACTGCGCAGAACGTAGTGGTGGGGTTCAGAGCCGCTTCGTGTATTTTGTGATTCTGAGTATGCATAAATTACAGGTTTAAGTTGAGTTTTTCATTTCATATTAATCTATTCCTTATCCATCTTCGTATCTAGTGTTTTGAATTGTCTTTAATCTTAAATAATTGTTTGTAGTAACTAATTTCCTTCCATTTGTTTAAAATTTCCTTTTACCTCCTTTTGAAACCCAAGTTCTGAAAACGTATTGCTGTATCTATTTTTATATACTTAATATTTCCTTATTTGTCATTAAATCTCAATTAAGGTGAAGAATGAATAATAAGTGCTGTGTATTGAAAAGCAATGCTAGGGCAGTTGTTTATAATGTTGCGAAATATTTGCAAAAATAAAAAGAATATTATGAATTTATTAATTTGTCCTACAGAATGATCTCTGGAATGTTGACAATTAATATTTGAGGAGAAAAATTCGCTCCGGCGCCGGGGATCGAAGCCGGGTCCTTGGTTCTACGTACCAAGCACTCTGACCACTTCCTTACGCGCCCTTCATCCACCTCGTAGTTCTACGACAAAATATAGACACGCTTCGTCAGGAAAAAAATATTAGTTCTGGGCTCACAATCCTGTCATGTACAGACTGCAGAAACTAATCACAAAATTTAATTTTGATGTTGCAATCGGGGTTATTCAGTATTTGAACCACTGGCATTTTATATGGTCCCAATTTCATTCCTTCGCTCGCTCGGTTACTTGTTTATGTATGTATTTATTTACTTATTTATTTTTTTACTTACTCACTCACTTATTTATTTATTTATTCATTTATGTATTTATTTATTTATATATTCATTCATTCATTTATATATATATTTATTTATTTATTTACTTATTTATTTCTTTACTCAATCACTTATTTATTTATATATTCATTCATTTATTTATATATATATTTATTTATTTACTTATTTATTTTTTACTCAATCACTTATTTATTTATTTATTTATTCATTCATTTATATATATATATATATTTATTTATTTACTTATTTATTTTTTTACTCAATCACTTATTTATTTATTTATTTACTTATTTATTTCTTTACTCAATCACTTATTTATTTATATATTCATTCATTCATTTATTTATATATATATTTATTTATTTACTTATTTATTTTTTACTCAATCACTTATTTATTTATTTATTTATTTATTTATTTATTTATTTATTTATTTATTTATTTATTTATTTATTTATTCATTCATTTATTTATATATATATTTATTTATTTACTTATTTATTTTTTTACTCAATCACTTATTTATTTATTTATTTATTTATTTATTTATTTATTTATTTATTTATTAATTCATTTATATATATATTTATTTATTTACTTATTTATTTTTTACTCAATCACTTATTTATTTATTTATTCATTCATTCATATATATATATATATATATATTTATTTATTTACTTATTTATTTTTTACTCAATCACTTATTTATTTATTTACTTATTTATTCATTTATTTATTTATTTACTTATTTATTTGTTTATTCATTTTTTACTCACTCGCTTATTTTTTATTTATTTATTTATTTACTTATTTATTTATTTATTTATTTATTTATTTATTTATTTATTTTTTTTTTTTTATTTTTTACTCACTCACTTATTTTTATTTTTTTATTTATGTATTTACTTATTTATTTATTTATTCATTTATTTATTTATTCACTTATTCATTTATTTGTTTATTTATTTATTTAGTTATTTATTTACTTACTTATAGTGTAGGGGCTTATGCTATTTAGTGGGATTTTAAATGAAAGAATACTATGACTACTGAATATTACAGCTTATGAGTCACAAAATCACGTACTACCAGGTGTTTTGTCTGAATCTGTGACAGAGGGTCTGTGTGACGTCATCATTTCAAGATAAACGACATTACAGACACTTATTTCCTTTTGCTCCATAATTTGTTTCTGGTCGCTTCTGCGACAATTGCCGTAATGAACTTTTTTATTCCTAATAAGACAGAGAATAAAAAGATTCGTATGCATTTTTTATATTTTCCACCGTTTCTACGATATCGCTGAATGTGTATGACTAGTTTAATAACCATGAAATAATAGCTTGATTTATATCTAAAAAAATAATAGTTATTTATTACCACAATACCTGTTATAAGGTTTTAAAAGTCATCTTCCGAGTGCAACAGTTTATCATAGTCATTGCTGTCATCGCCACCGCAGCGTCCTGCAACGTGCCAGCCGTGATATCGATTCCGATGCACATGCAGGCGTACTCAGTAGGAGAATGTTCATTCTGACAACTCTCAATCAAATTTTGACGGCACTGAAGATGTGGGTATTGTTGATCAGCGTGTCGCCACTCCATCACCTGTTAAACAGTCCTTAAGATGCAAGAGAGGATTTTGTAGTGGCAGGTTTCATTTTGCAGTTAATTTTTGTAATCGCCCACCAGCACAGTTGACCAATGTCCGAAATCCTTGTTCTTGGGGAGCAGACTTGACAAATGAATCACTCTATCCGTTGTTGATCTTCACATTTAAATTATCTGAACAGCCAAATCTTCCCAAACCCTAAAGGGCTTCTCCTTCTTCAATATTGAATGCTTTCCAGAAGGATAACTTTAAAGAATCGAGCAATATCTCCTTCTGAAGATCTAACATTACACTTACATTTGTAAAACCCTAAACTTGAAAATACACGATTGAACTCTACAACTCGTATTAGCTCTAACTCCTATGGCAAACGTACTATCTGGTGGGGAAAAATGTGACCACCTGAGTTGAAGGACAAAAATATCGGTGTCTGGTGAATAAATGTGGAGATTAGTAGCACGACCTGAAATGTAAAGGAGTGCAGAATATTTTTTGTATCTCCCTCCTCATGTGTTCTCAAGTTCTCTGACATCATTTCCATCTGATGATTCAGCATCATCTCTCAAAATGATGACGAGGCTTATTTTAATCCTCTGCATGCAATACAGCGAGGGACTTGAGATCTGTTGATGTTGAGACTGAAATGGTGCCAGTACGTAGGGAAAGCAGGGGTTATATCCTGAACACCTTGTTGGAAATTCTTCAGATCAGCGGTGACCAAACTGGGTATAGTGATTAAATCGTCTAATCAAAGACATTCATACTGGTAAGGGGAGTTTTCTGTGCATTGCTCTCTGTCGTTCACGCACTAAAGGTAAGCAGTGTCGGTACCATGTCGCTCTAAAAACCTCTGTCTTTAGCAGGAACAGAAGATTTCGTACAGAATGGGAAGAGGAATTTATTCGCTGTTCTGTCGGAGAAAATGTAACTTAATATGTTGCTTTGCTCAACGGTTCAATTAGTACTAGTATATAGAAGCGACATTACAGGGCATTATACAGGCATAACAGATATTATTATTATTATTTATTATTTTTATTATTATTATTATTATTATTATTATTATTATTATTCTGTCATTGGCTTTGTGCTGTTGTTTTGCACATTAATATTCGAAATAAATAAATAAATAAATTATTATTATTATTATTATTATTATTATTATTATTATTATTATTATTATTTATCAGCAAGTGTTACCATAATTCTTATATACCTGCCTGAATATATAGGCCTACATCTTCTCTTGAAGGATAAAATAATTACTACGCTATACGTCCATTTTAATTTCTTTTTTAAGCTTTTGATGACTATTATCAGTCATTTACTAGTTATTTATTTAATAATAATTATTATGATAATGACAATAATAATAATAATAATAATAATAATAATAATAATAATAATTGTAATAACAATACTGACAGTAGCAGTAGCAGTAGTAGTAGTAGTAGTAGTAATAATAATAATAATAGTATTAATAATATTATTATTATTACTTACTGGCTTTTAAGGAACCCGGAGGTTCATTGCCGCCCTCACATAAGCCCGCCATCGGTCCCTATCCTGAGCAAGATTAATCCAGTCTCTACCATCATATCCCACCTCCCTCAAATCCATTTTAATATTATCCTCCCATCTACGTCTCGGCCTCCCTAAAGGTCTTTTTCCCTCTGGCCTCCCAACTAACACTCTATATGCATTCCTGGATTCGCCCATACATGCTACATGCTCTGCCCATCTCAAACGTCTGGATTTAATGTTCCTAATTATGTCAGGTGAAGAATACAATGCGTGCAGCTCTGCGTTGTGTAACTTTCTCCATTCTCCTGTAACTTCATCCCTCTTAGCCCCAAATATTTTCCTAAGAACCTTATTCTCAAACACCCTTAATCTCTTTATTATTATTATTATTATTATTAATATTATTATTATTAATGTTGACTATTATATTGACTGTATTTCATCTCACTGCCATTTTCTATCATTCATTCTCATCATCATTTGTTGTTTTGTTTTGTTCTGTATCTTGTGCTAAACTGTAATTGGCCTTGTGCTGTTGTTTTGTACGTTAATATTCTAAATAAATAAATTATTATTATTATTATTATTATTATTATTATTATAGAGAAACTGATTGAATAGTACGTGCAAACTCCAAACTTTCATGCTTATGCTTACCAGAGTTGCAAACAGTACACAATCGTGGAGCGCTGAAGTATACGACAGAATATGACGAAGTGGCGTCGTTGTTATGTTTCCATGGTTACCAAGTATGTTTGCTGTTATGTTTATGTTCCCATCGTGAATGATGGTATGACTTCTTGATTTTACCGTAACGTTTACATTCTTAAGTTAACGCTTACGTTATGAGCCTTAAAGCTCATTCACAATGAAAATTAAACATGACGTAAGCGTTAACTTAACGTTACAGTAAAATCAAGAAGTCATACCATCTTTCACGATGGGAACATAAACATAACAGCAAACATACTTGGTAACCATGGAAACATAACAACGACGCCACTTCGTCATATTCTGTCGTATAGTTCAGCGCTCCACGATTGTGTTCTGTTTGCAAATCACGTAAACATGAGCATGAAAGTTTGGAGTTTGCAAACTTCCATGTTAACGTCTTACGGTAATGTTTATGTCAATGCTTATGTGAATCATTGTGAATGATCCCACTTGGTAGCCTGGCCGCAAACTTCTGTGTTTATGTTACGGTTATGTTTAATTTTCATTGTGAATGAGCTATAGACTGTCTCTCGTGTGTAATCAGTTTTGATCACCGCTGCTTTAGATGTTTTCTTTTGTTTACGACAGTTCGTATTGAATGAGATACGCCAATGTTGCTCTACCGTTGTCGAGTCGCGCATGACGTCACTGTTTTACATGACTTAATCCCCACTCCAGTATGACCGGTAAGAGATGTTTCTGCGCATTTTCAAATGTATGTTGCCTGGTTATAGAGAGGTTGTAAGCTTGTCACGAGGAACACGAAGATGGTAGTAATTCAAAAATAGGTACGTCAGTTTGTGAAAAATACGTCAATAACCCCAAATTGTAAATATATATATATATATATATATATATATATATATATATATATATATATATTATTGTCGGGAATGCTTGAGAAAAATATGTTTCCTTAAAAAGATCTGAAATAATTTGAAATATTAGCATGAATTTAGCCGTGTAGGGAAAGGAACAGTAGATCCCATCAATACAATGTACAGTACTGTAAGCCATTAGGAGAATGGACAAGGATGGCATATAGAAATGCTATTATATACTCAGAGCATTCCCCCCAAAACGTGAAACACACGTAGTATGTGTATTATGAAGATCACACGGGAAGAACAAGGTGAATCAATTTCTTAAAATTTTCTCAATTGGAGTTTGAAATGTAATACATTAGCCAGTATTGGCTCTAAGCAGTTAAGATTTCTACAAATAATCTTACATTCTTCAAGAATATGTGTTACAAATTTGAGTACTCTATATAGACTCAAAGATGGTTTAACTTTGAAGTTCTAAATTTCTCTTGTGAAAATGTTACGTATAGGTTATGTGCCACTGATGTCATTATCTCAGCATTAATTATTCCACAAGGAAATGAAACTGCAGGTCTCGGAAATAAATAAACACTATTGATACTATTGATCTCTCCACTCGAAGATGAGTATGGGCATGGATTGTGGACTTAATAACAATGTGACAGACCTACGTTCTTTTAATTCAACTTGACTTCGAAGTGTCCCATCCTCTAATCTCGATATTCAGTACCTAATGCTTTAAAAATGATGTGAAAAGTTTCGTTATGATAACTTCACATTTTGAATCCATTCCGTTCAATTAGCCTAATTATTCATAATGCATCTTTATAAATTTAAAATTTACTTCGTAGATAAATCGATTTTGCATTATTATTATTATTATTATTATTATTATTATTATTATTATTATTATTATTATTATCTCATGGATTCTGGTTTCTGAACTATAATCGATTACGTGTGATTTCTGAATGTCCGGCCGAAAGGAATTTTATATAATGGCCATTTGTGATATTCACGGCCCCCTGCATCTTGTCTGACAAAGCTTGTAACTTAATAAGCCAGTACACTATATTAATTGACTTAAACCACTTCAAGACTCCAGCTAGTGGCTTCTGAGTTGATGTTGATTTTGAACCAGTTTCAGCTGGTTCTATTGAATCCACACGTGTTTCGGTTATAAGGTTTTACTTTTAAAATGTTAGAAGAACTTTAAGCTGTGATTGTAATGCCTTGTTCTTGTTGATAAGAAAGGTAAAAAGACAATTTCACCACAATACATAACAACAACATATCTTTACACAAATTTTGGCCGAAAATTGTGGAAGTTTTAAAAATCATACATATCCCCTTAAATGATTGACCCCAAAAATTACGATGGCTCTCAATATCTTAATTCAATCAATTTGTTTTTTCGTGTTACGTGCATCTCACAAATCACTCTAAGAAAACTCATTACATAATCACGACTGGAGAGTAAGGACTACATTTTCACAATCACACAATCAATATACTGTATTTCAATCAATATTGTCATTATTATTTTTTCAACAAATACTCAAAAGTACTTAGAGATCACACACGTCGAGCAGGCAGACCCTATTAGTTTCTCCTAACCAATGAAGTGAAGTATTTACATACAATTTATTAACTTTTCCTATTTCTCTTTTTGTTCCTAAAAAACCCCTTCTCTTTGCGATTTGTTTATATATGTACATGTATATTAAACAAATGAATAATTAGCCCTATTACATAGCCAGAAATTTAGTAACGCAAGTTAAGGCTGGTTCACAATAAACCGGAAACGAGAATCGGAACGAAAACGAAAACGGTAAAATTGTTAAAATGTATACATTTAAATGTGAGCATTCACAATTAACGAAAAGCTTGCCGGAGCCCGGGATCGGGAACGGAGAGTTGGCCAAGTTTCAACTTTGGCATTCACGTTTCCGATCACTGCCCACTAGATTCATTCTATTGCCATCTAAAAGCTATTTTGTCGTCGTATATTTTGTAGCAAGAAGACCGTGACATAACCTATGCATTATTTTGTTCTGTGCTGTGCATCATGGAGCAAGTTTTATTTGATGAGATTCTAATATTGAGTGTTGAGGAAAATCCTCATGTTTACGATAAGCGGCGGCCTCGTATAAAGATGAGAAAATTAAGGAGAATACGTGGCTTTCAATAGCTGCATCTTTGAACACCGATCGGAAGCGAATCATATTTTATTACTGTATTTGTTGTATTACACACTACATATTCATGCTTCAATTCAATAACTACTGTTGTGTTCATTTTTGTTCTATTACAAATGTTTCTTCTCTAATTATTTTACGTTATGGTAGACTTAAAATAGGTTGTGATAATAAAGATGCATGGGCATATTTATAGTACCGTACCTAATGAAATGTTTCAGTTGAAATTTCGAAGTTGGTTAACCTGTGTTTATGTTGGCTGCATTGTACTCATGAGAGAATGTCATTGGTCAATTATACACAAATAACATCAGAATGCGTAATATCGACTTTACATATCGTTATTGACATGCATATCGATATGCATAGTCGTCTACGTTCTCGGTTTATTGCGAATCAAACATTTTCATATTCATGTCCTCTGCTTCTCGTTTTCATTCTGGTTTTCGTTCCCGGTTTATTGTGAACCAACCTTTACTGTAATAATTGGTGCCTTTATTCGCTGCATGTGCATATACTGTACATCCTTGTGTCTACTGTCGGTGACTCAGGAGAAGACGAGAGCGGACTGAGGGGCAAGGGATGTGAACAGATAACGTACGACAACACGTCAATATTTGTACTGCAGTAAGCGGAAACATTAGGTCTCTTCTGTTCAACTCAGCTTTAATTTCCATACGCATTGTTACTCATGTTTCCTGCACAGTAATAACCTGGCTACTGGGATGCTTATCTGAGCGATGTTTATAATAATCAGCAGCGATAGTCAAGAAGGTCACATTCTTGCCCCTCGTCTTCTGAGTAACGGACAGTACGTTGCGACGCTACGTAGTGGATGCGCTATGCGCTCGTGATCAAGGTCGAGCTCTTCTACCATGATTGGGAGCTAATATCGTCTCATCCCTACCTTTCATAAAATTCAGCGATATGACGGAAGTGTTGAAGGGAACGGAAGAAAACCCCATATCTTGCGACCTCGGGCACTATAAATATCTATTCCAGTCAACGCCGGGGATCGAACCCGCGTTCGAGTGCTATGTTCTTGCTCCTCAATTGCATTTCACAGACTACAGCATGCAGCAAGCTGGAGATGTGCAGTCAGTCGGTCGCTCATTCCTTGCACGCGTCGTAACGAGTTGCGAGATTTTTTTCAGCACACGCGGTCGAGTGTGGGCGAGGGCGCGGGGGGAGGGGGGCAGGATAATGGCACACAAAACGGAAATACTTGGAGTGCAGCAGTACCGCCATTCCGTCTGCAGAAGGCCTCCAACAACTTCAATGCTCTGAAAATACTGTGCGAGAGTCTGCTATCCACCACGACGCATTATTCCATTTAAAAACCCGGATTTATATGCAAAATGTATATTGCATGCGAACTAATCTTACATAATAATTATGCAAACATGATGTTCTTCGATTTATCATGACCAGGGAAAGGATTTATATGTAAATACATATTTACTTATAAAGCTAATATAATTTATATTTTGCATTATCTTTATGTTTCACAATGTGTAGGGTTGAAAAATCCTACTTTTATTTTCCATATTTTTCCATATTTTAGAGTTTAGTACATATTTTCGTTAATTTCCATATATTTTCCATATTTCATATAAAACAGTCCATATTATATTAGGTTTAACAATAAAACAAAACAAAATTCCATTAACTTTTAAAAATACATTTCAACAATAGAGATTTAAACACATGTTCAGTAATCCCTTTAACATCAGAGTTATTTGAAAATTAGCAGTCCTATCAACAATGGGAAAGTAAGTTACAAAACTGTATTAATTTAATTTAAAATTTTTAACAGACTTCAGTTGTGCAGCTCAACAGTTAAATGCCAGTCAGAGTACACATAGGTTCAGTTTTGTAAATCATACTATAAAGACGGTAAATATGCCAAAAGTACGTCATTCAGTCAATTTAAAATCAAAACTAACAAGTTACATTTCAGAATTTAAAGAAGATGGTTTATCAACTGACAATAAAATATTATTTTGTAATTTGTGTCAGTGTGCAGTATCATCTACACAAAAGTTCCTGGTGCAACAACACATTACAACTAGTAAACATCAGGCCAACAAACAACTAAATTCCAAGCAGAGACAATTGTTTTTAACACAACCAACAACATCGAATGTAAGATCTGAGTTTAACATCGACCTGTGCCGTTCTCTCATCTCTGCTGATATTCCTCTCTACAAACTAAAGAATAAGGTCTTCAGGGAATTCCTTGAAAAATATACTCAACATACAATCCCGGATGAGTCAACACTTAGGAAGACGTATGCTCCATCCATCTACGATGAGACAATACAGAAGATAAGAGATGAAATTAAAGATAGTTCAATTTGGGTTTCCATTGATGAGACTCCCGACAAAGAAGGTAGACTTGTTGGTAATGTAGTTATCGGTTTGTTAAGTGAACAATATTCTGAACGAATTCTTTTACATTGTGATGTTCTAGAAAAGTGCAATAACAAAACTATAGTTAAACTGTTCAACGAAGCTATGGGTATCCTGTGGCCAAAGGGTATTATGTACGATAATGTGTTATTCTTTATTAGCGATGCTGCCCCTTATATGGTCAAAGCTGGACAAGCATTATCTGTTGTATATCCTAAATTGACTCATTTTACTTGTGTGGCGCATGCATTTCATCGTGTGGCAGAAGTGGTCAGAGACAATTTCCCTAAAGTAGATTTGTTGATTTCATCAGTGAAAAAAGTATTTCTCAAAGCTCCCAGTAGAGTTAACGTGTTGAAAGAAATGTACCCTGAAATTCCATTGCCACCAAAGCCAATTTTAACTAGATGGGGTACATGGCTAGAAGCAGTTGAATATTATGCCGAACATATAGACTCTATTAACAATGTTCTCCTTGCATTGGACTCTGAAGATGCAGTCTCAATTGATACTGCGAAAACAGTTACCTGTGACATAAGTGTGAAGAATGACTTAGCTCACATTCAGCATACATTTTCATGCATCATAAAAACGCTCAAAAGTCTCCAAAATAGGCACCTTTCACTATCTGAAAGTTTTGAAATTATAAATAGTACTGTGGAACAACTGAATCGTGGTAGAGGTAAAGTTGCAGATGCAGTAAGAGCTAAGGTGGACACTGTACTTTCAAAAAACCCTGGATATGAAGAACTACAAAAGGTTGTTGCTGTGATGAGTGGTGAATCAACAGTGAAGATTAACTTGGACTTATCCCCAGCAGACATTGTGAAATTGAATTATGTACCAGTTACTTCTTGTGACGTCGAACGCTCTTTTAGTCAGTATAAATCTATCCTCAGAGACAATAGAAGAAGATTCACTTTTCAGCACTTGAAAGAAATGTTTGTAACCTATTGTTATGGTAACAGACAATAAAAATTGTGTTTTGTTGAAACTACATTGGAAGATAAGGTACGTCCATTATATTTTTTGTTTAGTTTGATTAAAATGTACCAATATTTAACGTACATAGTCATTTTTTTATAATTTTAAGTCCATATTTAATTCCATATTTTGGTAAAAATCCATATTTAATTCCATATTTTGGTAAAAATAACTACATATATATTTACATATTTCATATATTTTTAGTCCATATAAATCCGTTCCCTGATCATGACAATAGAAGGCCCTACGGCCTTAACTCAGCCAGGTTAGATAAGCCATTATTATTATTATTATTATTATTATTATTATTATTATTATTATTGAAACACATTAAATTCGTTAGTGCATATGTTTTTAGATTTTAGATTTCATTTAATAATAACACATACATAAAAACGTTACACTAAAATACCCCGAAAGAGCAAGGCTCGTGTTCGGGGACAGTTCCGTTACGTAGATATACATACTTTGTAGACAAAATACTTCAGAAAAAAGCTCACATAAAGATGATAATAAAATTAGTAAATAATAATACTAGTAATAACTGAGTGAAAAAAGAGACGATGTTGAGATTGATGGATTAATATTAAATTATTATTAGTAGTATAATTAGTGCAGGTCATGTTGATATAGTAACCAAGATAAAATAGAAAAATACACTTAGGATAGAAATAAACTTGTTTTGTGCGAGATCGTGCGTATTTGCTTGTTTTCCGCACAGAACCAATACGCGGTAAGTGTGAAATATCACATTCAGTATTCCCAACGTAACACACATAACAATTTCCCTCTTCTTACCGCTTAAGCGCGACATTCATTTTACTGCTTTAGGCTTTTAACATATTATTTTTAGAGACGTTTAACATAGTAATAATTATAAATTGGAAACTTACCACTGCATTTTCACCTAAATTGCACTGTTAATTATTGTTTTTAAATATTTGCAAAAATTAAGTAAAGTCTACAACTCCACGAAACTTATTGCATTCCTGATACAAGTAACATTAAGGAAGCCGTGAAAAAATCAACAAGATTCCAGATGCCGATGTTATTACTGCAATATGTTATATAAATAATATTGTTAAAATATTAAAATGAAAAATAAATCATTACATAACCTTACCGTTTGTTTTAAGTTCGCATTTATAGACTGGGGGAAAAAAAAGACAGACGTATGTCACGGCCTGCTGGAGTATAATAAACACAGAAAACATTTTATAGCAACAATGTTGAAGATAGATATTTAGGTTTTCCGAAGTCGCCGTCATTAAACAGAAACCAACATGGAGATTTCATTGCAACTAATTAGAAATTCGTCTTTCAGGTATGTAATAAACGATCTTCGCACAAAATAATGTACTATACACGAGCGGTATGTTTGTTTTCATGTTCTCGGAAATTAAAAAAACGTCAACATACCGCTCTTGTAACGTATATTACTATTACAATACATGGTACATAATATAATACACGGAAGTCTGTAATATAAATTTTTTAATTCTGGATCTCAAAATTTCATTGCTTAAAGTAGTCAATTCTGGATGAAATTTTATTATCGAATTATATAGACGTGGACCATAATTTGTACTGTGTAGTAAAGCAGCAGATGTGAAACATTTAGATTCAACTAATTTAAGAATTTCATTTCGTCTTGTATTATGATCATGTGGCTGAGATACAAATTTCATTCTATTTTTATGATAGAATTTCATTAAAGAGTATTTATAAATTTGGTAAATTCTAAAAACATTCAATTAGGAATGGATCAAATTTGTTGGATAATCCCGTCGCCTTTTCAAACAAATTTCGATTATACGTTTTTGCAACATAATTAGAGGAAAAAGAGCAGTTTTTGTAATGCCTCCCCATCCAGTTATGCCATATTGGATAACAGATTCAACTATAGCCAAATAAACCAAACGTAATACATGAGTAGGCAAGTAATGGCGAAGGTTTACAAATTTGTAAATTGTTTTACGGATCCTGTTACATAAAAAGGTGTTTTGTCTATCCCATTTCAAGTGCTGATCAACAATAATTCCCAGGTATTTCACATCTACAGATGCTTTCAGGCAAGGGCATTTACAGGTTGTAGAGAGTTTACAAAATGAGTTGAGGATTATTAATTTTAAATGAGAAAGTGGTTTCAATTTGTTCAATCCAGAGACTGTTAAAGAAAATGGCACCAAAGTAGTTTTAGTTATATTTAGAGATAGCAAATTTGCATCAAGCCAGTTTTTGATCAAATTTATACCTACATTGGCATGTTTATAAGTGTCCTCCCAAGTTAAACCGCTGAAAATCACCACCGTATCATCAGCGTAAGAATAACAGGAGCTATTATGATTGCATATTTTAAGATTTATTTACATTGCACGCAATATTTTCCTAAAAATTGCATATTCTGGACATAATATTCTTAAACAAAAAATGGCATATTCAGCAATTCTCAGAAGCAAAGTAAACCATTCGACTACTGCCAAATTTTTCAGTGACTATTTCGCAATACTGTGGTACACAGTACGATTGAGTTCTCTTTCCTGTCATTGACAGCGCTCCCCACATAAATTGGGCATAAAAAGAGAACAATTGCTTGCAATGACTGAAGAAATAACTAGTACAACGCTGATAAATATATTAAGAGATGAGGAATACAAAAAATGGTGCACACTCAAGCTGAAATGCAGAGGTGTGGCATTATTTGAGGAATAGACGCCAGCTAACCGTTGGATAAAAACAAGGGATGGTCTCTCTGTATCCGAGTGGAAAGAGGCAATTAAAATGATAGGACAAGTGTCAAACGTGCGTGCCATGCCAGGATGGCTCCCAGTGCAGACACTGCACTGAGATAGAAACCTTACCCCACATCCTGGGATTCTGCCAACATGGAACTCTCATCCGGAATACTAGACACCATTCAATACGAGAACTTATTGCTAAAAGTCTTCCTTCCTTCTACGAGGTTCACCAAGAAGTCCACTGCCTTGCAAAAGATGGACGTTCTCGGCGAGTTGACATCATTGCCACTGATAGAAGAAATGACAGAGCAATTATTATCAATCCCACCGTAAGCTTTGAAACTGCAGTTGAACAACCTGTAGCAGTACATGAAGAAAAGAAGACCATCTATGACCCTACAATTCAATACTTTAGATATTATTATCATATACAAGGACAGACTGAAGTACTTGGCCTATTGTTCGGAGCAAGGGGAACAATTCCAAAATTCTCATTTGAATGTTTTAAGTCTTTTGGAATTCCTTTAAATATTTTGAAAATTATTGCTATAGACGTAATGAAATATTCTGTTCAGATTTTACGTCTTTTGATTAAACAAAAACCTAATGAAAATTATCAAACTCAAAATTGCGATATTTCCTAGTTTATGTAAATGGATGAACTATTTTTCTTCCCTCCTATACCTAGTAAAGTGATTTGTTTGTATATTACGCCAGTATCATCGAACTCCAGTCCAGTCGTGGAAGGGGGTAGCGAACAGCGTTTCCGGTTTTCAACCGTTAATTCAAAGGTATAGCCAGATTAATATTAAAGATGTTAGTAAAAATAAAAATGATGCCCCTGTAGAAGTATGTTGCATTACTTCAGATAATCTTCCAACTTACACTGAGTGTGAACTCTATTCCGTAGTTTAATGTGTAACCTTTTATTAAGCCGCCAATGCTTATCTACTACAATAGTCGTTTACATGTAAGGTTTTTACATTAACGTTTTCCATACTATTTTTTGTATCATCTTCAGATGCATTATAATTATAAATTAAGTTTATAAATGATTGAAAACCTAGCCATTGGTGTGTGTGTTCTGTGAACTTCCTTTTCGTAATAAAATATATTCATCCAATGATCTATGTGGATTACTGTTAATAATCCATTAACAATCACATTCACATTTTAAATTATAATTATTATTAAATAGTCCAAAACGAAGACTGGAATTCCCAATATTTATAGTTAACAACATTATTAACTTCATTTTTGAATAAGAAAAACGTTGTGTGTGAAACATTGAAGATGATACAAAAAAATAGTACCTATCGAAAACGTTCATGTAAAAACCTTACTCATGTAAACGACTATTGTAGTAGATAAGCATTGGCGGCTTAATAAAAGTGTTACACATTAAATTATAGCAGCTTATCGGTACAAAACAAAAATGAAATTTCTATTCCGTAGGCTAATTAAGATGAAAATGCTGTGCATAGGCAGAGAGATACGCTTTAAGTATTGGGCGTTAGAAAGGTATTTCCCTTTCAAAATAATAAAATAAAATTCATGCTAACAAAATTCATAGAAAACGTTTAGACAAATAAAAATAAAAATAAAAGGATACTAGTCATTGTATCTATGGAACTTTTGCTCACTCTCCAAAATTATAGGTAATTAAAGCTAAGCATAGCATTTCCAAAAACTATCAAATGAATTAAAAGTCCGTATTATCAAACCCAAAGCGAGCAACAATCCTGCACCAGCGCACGCCAGCAATGCAATTCCGTCCGCCGCCATCCGGAACTGCTTCGGACTCATGCCTGCTTTGTTGATGTATTCCTTTTTAAGCTAAAATTCATTACAGAAAACATTTTTTTGGGGATAACGATCACGCAAAAATAAATGCAGTAATAATTTTTGCACTTGACGCTTTGAAGCTATGTCGCTCACGGACTTGGCAATCCTGTGGGTAGAGAGGGAACTGCTCGTGTTCTACAAGGCCGGGCGCACCAAACCTACGAACGAGTTAACATCACTTTTAACACGTGTGTGGTCAACAGTTCGTCCGTACTAGTAGGGCGCTGGCAAAAGTGCAAAACCTCGTAACTCCTGACAACCACAATTTTTAGGAATGCAATGAAACTCTTCTCTATTAAATTTGCTTGGTGTATGAACAAAAGCATGTTTCATAAAATTATGTGACACGATTCTGGGATAATTTTATGGGCCATATTTTTGTTCATATGTCAAGCAAATTTAATACAGAACAGTTTATTATATTCCTGACAATTTTGGTTCGCAGGACTTAGCGAGGTTTTGCACTTTTTCCAGCAATCACAACAATTCCTGAGACTTAACTGCCTTATTCTACATTATTTTTATTTGTATTTCATTGGGTTATTTTACGACGATGTATCAACATGTAGAATATTTAGTGTCTGAATGAAATGAAGGTGATAATGCCGGTGAAATGAGTCCGGGGTCCAGCACCGAAAGTTACCCAGCATTTTCTCGTATGGGTTGAGGGGAAAATCCCGGAAAAAACCTCAACCAGGTAACTTTCCCCGACCGGGATTCGAACCCGGGCCACCTGGTTTCGCGGCCAGAAGCGCTGACCGTACTACATCACTGTAATAGTGAAACTTCATCATATTAAAAGGAAGCGGTGGTATATGTTAGTGGTAAAAAATTCGACTACAAGATCGAGATGTCCCCGTTTCAAAGCCTGGTATATTATTATTATTATTATTATTATTATTATTATTATTATTATTATTATTATTATTATTAAAGTTTTATATTCTTCTATAGAAGTATAGCCTATTATTAGAAATCGTGCGGAAACTTACTTCCAGTGCCAGTTTTCTTGTCGGAAATGCTGTCTTTCCAGACTTACGCAAAAAAAAAAAAAAAAAGAACTTCTCCTACGCTGCCGAAAAACAACTGTACATTTTTAAGGCAGATGTCTTGAGGAAAAACTCCGGAAAAACCTCAACCAGGTAACTTGTCCCAACCAGAATTTGAACCCGGGCCCACTCGTTTCAGGGTCAGGCATGCTAACCGTTTCTCTACAGCGGTGGAGCTCCCGATCTTAAGAATGTACTATTTCAGACAGCAGTTCGTAAAAGTAGATCTTTTAACGCCAGGCAAGCGTGCCGCTGGGTGCCTAAGAACCTGACAGCGAATGATGACATGCTTGGACCACTTAGGCGTTACGCTGCAGAAGGGCATAACTTTCTGGAAGCAATTGTCGCTGTGATGAGTCCTGGCGTACCACTAAACAAAGCAGGCCTCTATGGACCGGAAACATGCTGCTTCCCCAGTAAAGAAAAAATTCAAATTGACGCAATCTGCTAAGAAAGTGCTTGTGACAGTTTTCTGGGATACGCATTGTATTTTGATGGCGGACTTTGCTAAACACAGTTTCAGCATCATTCTTTCTTTCCAACACAGCTTCGTTTCTTGTTGATGTCGTGGTGGATAAATAAATCTCCACCAGCAGCCCCGGGAAGCGAACTGTGGACGCCTTCACCAGGGCTTGGACACAGTTCGCCAGCTCAAGGTCGAGATACTTAGCGCTGCTGATTGGTAAATTGCGATCAATTGGGGAGGCAATTCAGCCGCGCTGTCTGCTGGGCTCACCTACACCTCGCATACCAAATCCGACAAGGGAGGGCTTTCTCAACGCGAATGATATTTGGCATAATCATATTCTTTGCCCTGTGTTCATTAATTATATGCATTCACGCTCCATTATTCCAAGTATGGCGCAAGTTATGATGCTAAAAAATTGAATTCGAAGATTGTACAAAGATTTATACATGCAACACCAGAAAAAATAGCGTTTTGTGAGCTATCCGTCCGTCTGTCTGTTTACAGTATCATGAACTACTGGACGAATTTTCTTCATATGTAATACTTGCTAAGACATCCGAAATATAGGCCTGAACGCATTAAATATATGAGTATTTTAATCATAAAATATGAAACTATTTGCATTGTTATACAACAATTGTACCAAAAAAAGCTTCGATGAAAATAGTTTATAAAGATTTTCTTCTTAATTTTATTACACAACTAGCCGTACCCGTGCGCTCCGCTGCACCCGTTAGAAATAAATATAAAGTAATTACATAATTAAAATAGGACATTTGATCCAGGGAACATTCGTGTTTGATAGAAGGATAAATCGTTTATTATGTTACTTAATTTACATTGTATTTAAACAATTAAAATGCTATCATTTTTATCCAGAGACCACTCATTTGGTCATAAAAATTATTTTAGGAAATACAGGAAACGAATGTACAGAATAGCCTATCAAGTTTTCTGTGCATAAGAAGCTATTTTAATCTTACCTGTCCTCAATTCACTCAGAAGATACTGTAATAACATTATAGCATTATGTCCATCTAGAGAAACTACACTTTCCAATGGTGAAATAATAATTAATTATACAAATCGGTTAATTTAGCTTCCAATATTACTTCATACAAACACGGAAACATTCTCTGTAGGCTATCTTTCATAGCTTTCGATTGTTGTTGTCCAAGGCCCCTTATAGACGAAGTCATTTGTTTTTTATTTCATTACACGGCCTTAGATGGCCGTTATTTTAATTTTAAAACTCATTTATCTCATTAAATATTAGTCCTATCAAAATTTTTCAAAGGATAAAACTTATCGGAAATGATTTTTAAAGAACCTTTTGTTATGTAACATTCTTCATGAAAATCAATAATAAGCGAGATATTTCGATTTATTTAATTCAGGCCCCCTCACAACCCCTCTTTTAAGTAATGTATTTTAAATGCCATATAGCCTAAAATCTAAGTTACAACGAACTTAATTTATATTCCAATTTTCATCGAAATCCGTTCAGTTATTATCGCGTGAAAAGGTAACAAACATCAAGACAGACATACAAACAAAAATTTAAAAAAAAAAGCGATTTTCGGTTACAGGATGGTTAATTATATATGTTAGGACCAACTATTTTTGGAAAATCGAAAGTTACCAGAAAATTTTCGGCTACAGATTTATTATTAGTACAGATAAATAATGACAAATTAAAAAGCATTATATTGGGATATTCTAAGAAGAGTCCTAAGGGCTCTGGGACATTTGAATCCAATTAAAATACGACTCTGGACCCAGAAGCGTACGCAAGAGGGAGGTTACCGGGTTTGAAACCCCCCTCCCTCGAACTTAAAGAAAATTACATTTAGATTTGAGTATTTTTTTTTATACATAATCGTTTTCCCTTATCTAATTTTTCACTGTCAGAGTAACAAACTCTACATCGACACACCCTAAGGCATAGTCCTCAATATATTCATCATGCCAGTTTCATTCTTCATCCTTGGTTAGTTCCATATTGAATTATTGTTTTTAATTAAATTTATTTCAATATACTTAATTGTTTCCATGAATTTTCCTGTTATATAAAGTAAAGTGTCTTACCTATCAAATACAAATAACGTTGACTAAGATGTACATATAAATGACACAAGCATTTACAGAAGTTAAAATTTGTTAAAAATTGGATGGCTGTGAAACAAATGTTTCAAAGATTTTATAAGGATATTCATGAATGTGTTCTATTAGAACATAGTATAATCTTAATAAATATACCGCAGTATAATAATAATAATAATACACAAAATTTAAAATACCGATAATGTAAATTGTAAACAGTTTTAATAATAACCGCTCCTTTGACAAAATTGTGCGTACGCCACTGTCTGGGCAGACTCCACTGTAGTACTGGCATAGATGGAAGACATTCGTTGCTAATCGGATTGCAGAAATTCAGGAAAATGCACCCGTTAGCAAATGGCAACATGTACCTACTAATGGTAATCCCGCGGATTTAGTACCACAAGGACTTCGACCTAAGAAGATATTGATAATTGAAGGGTTCAGAGGCATAGTGGGCCGAGGGCCATTTATTACATACGGAGAAAGCAAGGGTTAAAGTTAAGTGAATACCACAGCTTAATGAAGATTGACATATCATTTAGTTAGAATGTGTAGCCTATACTTTATATTACTTGCTAGGCCTATATGTTTCGATTGAATTATGGTAACAACTTCATTTTAACCACTGTTTTCTACGGTTTTAGTCAATGGCGCTTGGCCCACTATAGCTCTGAACCGTTCAATTCACTTTCGTGGCATGGTCTCTCACGGCTAAGTCAAGAATCTTCAAGTTGGCAACAATTCATTCCTCAAGAGCACACAAGCGACTTCTCAGAACAAAGAGCTGTATGAACATTCTTAAGGACACAATAGGATGATAATTTCATCATCAAATTCTCAAAGCTGCACAAATTGCAAACAGTGGTTGCTGATTGCTTACAAACTGCCGTACTTCAATTAATGAAAGAATTACAGTCAACTGACTACCCAAGAATTAAAAAAATCCTTTGACTCTTCGAGGTTGTAGGCTGATTAAGAAGTCCCTTGAGCATCTCTTCCAAAAATGAATATTTTGTAATCTTGATAGAAGAGCAGCGAGGGCGCAGGGCAGGAATTATTGAGCTTGGTTAGAGATCGAGATTTTAAGCATGCTTCAATTTCAAACTATGGCGCTAAAAATTGTTTAATAAGGGGGAAATTTTCGGAAAATTTTCATCACTACACAAAAATAAGTCACCGTTTTGTGTAGTTTATTTTAATTGTAAGACCTTCAAATAATTTCATGTTTTTATTTCAGAATATATATACAGGGACATCATTTTATTTTTACTTCAATTTTTATTGTACCTGAGTTTTTGAATGTACTACAGTTCCACCTCTTCTACTAATGAAGTTCAACCGTCCTCCACACAGATCCAAGACCGCATATACAGTCATAGTAGCCTTACCGTCACAGTACGTTCCAAAAATATGTTCGCGTTTTCCAATGACGAAAGAGCTTTCAATATTGCATCATTTTCGTCCATTTGCCTACGTCGCATTCCGGTTTTCCCCACCAGCTTCTATTCGCCTCTCTGTAAAGGCTAGTGGCTGGGCTGTCTTAGCTCTTTTCTGAGAACATTAATTTCTGTTAGGAATTGGACATCTACGTAATATTATACCCATACAACTGTTTAAAATAACTTAAATAAAAGGGCCTCGTTAAGTAATTAACCGTCACGTGATTTCCCTCCTTTCTACGATCCTGCGACATAACCACTTGGACGGACAGTAGATAGCATGTCTGAGTAATTTTATCTTTTTGGATCGAGCAGAAGAGAAGATTGAATTTACAGTACGTAAGGTACTCTTTTACAGAGTAGGTACAGAATTATTTCAACATGAGTTACTAGTACGAAGGACGAAACTGGTAATTGGAATTACATACATTGGAACTGAAGCCTGTATCGAAATGAACGGCCACCATTTTGAAAAATGTGTTTAAATATCCATATTATGATTATTTTTCAATTTAACTTCATTCTCTATAGTGTACGCTAATGTGCTATAGACAGTATAATATACACTGCATAATGAATACGTCCGTATGGACAGCTCACTTCGTGAGTAAAAACACTCATTGTTAATATTGTACTGTATTCTGATTAAACAAAAACCTAATGAAAATTATCAAACTCAAAAGCGTGATATTTCATAGTTTACGTAAATGGATGAACTACTTTTCTTCCCTCCTCCTAGTAAAGTGATTTGTTTGTATATTACGCCATCGAACTCCAGTCGTGGAAGGGGATAGCAACCGTTGATTCAAAGGTATAGCCAGGTTAATATCAGAAATGTTAGTAAAAATAAAATGATGTCCCTGTATATATATATATATATATATATATTTCATGTGCCTATCGGTATTCCTGAATGGAGTGACTTGTAGATTTGAGTGTGGATAAAATCAGTCCAATTGCTCCCGTTGAAAATTCGTGCAGCTCCAGAAAAAAATGGGCCGCCTGATTTTATGAAGTTCCAGATATAACGCATTGCGCATGTACAGTAAACAAGAGCGCCTGTATATACATGCTACTTGTGGACAGTTCTGCGAAACTTGTTGCATACGAGCTATTCCATCTCAAATCGACCGAAATATAGAAAAAATTGACCTTAAAATTTCTAAATACAATGAAACTTTTCTTGTACGTAGAGAACTGTGATACAATGCTTTGTGCAAAGTTTGAGGCATCAGAACTTCATAGTGTTTAAATTAATAATATTTAAATTTATCGTATTTTCACAAAATTAGCATCTTTAAACTGTTGTAGCTCCGAAACCATTTCACCCAATGATCAAAATAATGGCTTATTTTGATGCTGGGAAATTAAAGTTTATATTGACATGTAAACAGATTTTCTTACTTTTTATGGAAATGGAGAAATTTAGATTTTTCCTCATTAAGACGCCTTTGCCGAGGAAAAAAATAATATTTTAAAAATAATTAGATTCCGCATTGAAAGTACAAATAAACACATATTTTTTACTGATGGCACGTTGATAAGAAAGTATTGAAAATATCAAATAAAGAAAATAAATAGTACCGCGCGTGAACTAACCAGCTGACTGTGAGGCGGGAGCTAGCCGAGGCAAGCAAGGCCAGGAGACATAAACACGTGATGTGTCGTCTAGCAGTCATGGCTGGGCTAGCTTTATCACGGGTTTTCATAAACACAGGAGTAAAATGACGCCCAACGATCGCTTATCTTCAGCTCTCGGCCAGTGCATGCGGTACTGCGCCGTTCAAGTCTAGGCGTGTGAAAATAATTTATTTAATACCCTCGAAACTTATTGCCGTACCACTAAGCAAACAATGCCGAATCCCTCTTAATAATGCAAGGTTTTTTCTCAATATTTTTTTACATTTTTACAAATTAGCAAAAAGCCTAAAAGCAAGTAAAATCAGATTATCTGTCTCTCTGTATGCAATAAAAATAAGGATTACGTCTTAACATAATCTACCAAATGTCAGCTTCAAAATGAGCTCTCGTTCAATGTTCTGCAGTAAATGGTTCCAGAGTTCTGAGCGCTGAAAGAGGCTTGTTTTTATAAAATACGCTAAATTTGTCGCTCAATAATACGAAAACCGTTTGACTTTCGATAGTATATTTTTTAAAATGCACGCTCCTCAGCACTTTGTATAAATAGGGAAAAAATTAGAGTATAAAAAAATGCGAGGTTTTTTACTGATCGATTTCATATGGAATAGCCCGTACATACAGGAGGACTGTCTTCAAAAGACAGCCCATTATTTCTTTCCGGCACTGTACACTGGCGTTCAGTTCAAAGATATCTGATTCGTACTAATCAATAATTTCTTCGTGTAAGTGTGGTTTCTTTAGTTATCACTTCTATGAACAGATGGCGAAAATAAGTCAGTCACCAACAGTACATTATAAAATTCAAAATTTTACCCCCTCTATTGATTGTAAAAAACACTAGATTTAGCGGGAAATCGCTGATATTGTCAATTATGATAATCATTTATATTTTAATCTACATAAAAATGTTCCCAAGTACTTTTACACCCGTCGCAATAAAACAGCCGCCCACTGAGTAGGCAGACATGAGCAAACAAGGCTCCTACCTCTCTCCGGCGTCATGTTTAGCAGATTGCTTTGCGACAGGCGTTATCCTCGAGAGTGACTAACCTAGCCTGGGAGTGAAACAAAGCAACAGAAATGACAACCTTAAATTGTACGGAGAATATTTACTTTTATTTACGCATATATAAAAAAAAATTACTTTCAAAATCAAAATAATATGTAGCCTACTTCATGTACGCTTATCTCGTACTTGGCACATTTATTTCCTTTTTTAAATCTATATAAGTCTGACACAAATACAGGGACATCATTTTATTTTTACTAACATTTCTAATATTAACCTGTCTAGGCTATATCTTTGGATTAAAGGTCTAGAACCGGAAACACCGCTTGCTCCCCATTCCAAGACTGGAGTTCGATGATACTGGAGTGAAATACAAATCACTTTACTAGGTATAGGAGGGAAGAAAAGTAGTTCATTTATGTAAACTAGGAAATATCGCAATTTTGTGTTTGATAATTTTCATTAGGTTTTTGTTTAATCAAAATACAGTACTGTATTAACACTTAGTGTTTTAACTCACGAATTGAGCTATCCATTCGGACTTATTAATTATGCAGTGTATATTATACTGTCTACAGCACATTAGCGTACAATATAGAGAATGAAGTTAAATTGAAAAATAATCATAATATGGATATTTAAACACATTTTTGAAAATGGTGGCCGTTCATTTCGATACAGGCTTCAGTTCTTTTATGCATATTATCGCACTATAGACTATTGTATCTAATTCCAATTACCAGTTTCGTCCTTCGTACGATTAACTCATGTTGAAATAATTCTATACCTACTCTATAAAAGAGTACCTTACGTATTGTAAATTTAATCTTCACTTCTGCTCGATCCGAAAAGATCAAATTACTCAGAAATGCTATCTACTGTCCGTTCAAGTGGTTTTGTCGCAGGGTCGTAGAAAGGGGGGGGGGAATCACGTGACAGTTAATTACTTAACGAGACCCTTTTATTTAAGTTATTTTAAACAGTTGTATAATATTACGTAGACGTCCAATTCCTAACAGAAATTAATGTTCTCAGAAAAGAGCTAAGACAGTCCAGCTACTAGACTTTACAGAGGGGCGAACAGAAGCGGGTGGGGGAAACCGGGATGCGACGTAGGAAAAACGGACGACAGTACCTGCGCGAAAATATGATTCAATATTGAAAGCTCTTTCGTCACTGGAAAACGCGAACATATTTCTGGAAAGTACTATACTCACTAACTCAGTACTGCATACGCAGCCTCGATTCTGTGTGGAGAACGGTTGGAAATTTAGTAGTAGAGGGGGTGGGAGTGAAGTACATTCAAAAACTCAGGTACAATAAAATTGAAGTAAAAATAAAATAATGTCCCTGTACATGTGTTTGCCAACACAGAATATTTGTTTTAGGAATGAAACAGTATTCTCCATAAAATATAGTTTCTAAATAATTAGGTATGTTCTGTAAATCAACAATGTAAATCGGTCGTGTAAATCAACAATGCAAATCGATAATGTAAATCAACAATGTCTTATATGCTGTGTGTGCCATTTAAATGGTTTCTAACAATTGCAACAGAGAATGTTATTATTGTTATTACAATTTCTTCCTGAACTAGTTTTATATTTTTCACGCCATTTAACAAATAACCTCGACACAGTTCCCCTGAAGCCCAGCAATAATCCTGTAACACAGATGTTATTGATGTTATAACTGTGTTAAAGAAGGGAATTGTTGGCGTGTACTGTATATCTCTCCACATCAGAACGCTGGGAGATGGAGTCTTCAAACCTTATCGTAGGATCAATGATCCCGACTTCATTTTTCCAGATTTATTGCAACATGTCTATTCGACGAATGCTCCACCTTCAGCTACACAATGGATCTCTTCATAAACTTTAATATTTTGTAATTTGAGGGCCTTGGTTATAGTTGCTCGAACGATACTGTGACGTCCCATGTGCAGTAGCTCTCCCTGTGGGCATCTTCCGAGCACATGAGGTAAGCTTTTAACGAAAGTCACGAAATAAAAACTTATGTACAGTAGTCAAATCCTTCTAGTATGACAAACATCTGAAGGAAAATAAATTACTTTTCACAGAAATAACGCATTGAAAGTTCCATTGTTCTGGAAGAAACTCTTAACTGAACATATATGTGGAAAAGTTTTCAACTCAAAAAATGATCGTTCAATAAATATTTGTCATGTTCCCAAACGCAACGAAAACCCTAACTAATATAACAAAATTTTCACTCTCTTACTAAACCTAAATAAAAGCTTGCTACAATCTGAACTATAATCAAATTATTGCAAAAGAATATTTCATTTGCATTTCTGTAACAATGAATAACATAACCGTGCCAATACAGCAGCGGTGGCGAAAATGTAATCGTGCGCCGAGCCACTGTGTAACCTGCAACGTGCATAGCACCTATGGAGGGACGCGGACACCCGAAGGGGAAGTGAAGCAACTGTCTGACTCATTAACGGATTTTCATTTTCCTTACGTCAAGCACTTAAATATAATTTTATACAGTACAAGGCTACAAACTAATGTTTAGTACGTGTAACGAAGAAAGAAATGAACAATATCACAACCTAAAATTAACTGTCTTCAGAATGTCTCTGCGACAAAGTTTCAAAATCAGGAATTATGTCACTTACTGCCAGTCGTAGTTGATCACGAAGGTATTTGTCTGTCAGTCGTGATCTAAATTTGGTTTTTGCTATTTTAATTGTTGAAAATAATTTTTCACAAACGTAAGTTGTAGCGAACATGGCTTCAACAGAGCAAGCGAAAGAACGAAGCTTCGGGTATTTACTTTTTGGCAAAGATTTGAAAGTTCAACATTTGTCAAGTCCTTACATCTAGCTTTCATTTGACATCACATAGTAAATCAGTGAGTTCAAATTGAAGAGCTAACCGCATTATTCGTACATCTGCTGAAAAAGGTTCGACGTACAGAGATGATGATGATGATGATGATGATGATGATGATGATGATAACAGTAACACTTAACCTTTTCATGTTTCATCAGTAACATGTAGTATAATGCCGTTTTATGCTATACAACCGTTTTCCTCGTAATACTTGTGAACAAATCATACATTTAATATTCTCATCATATTGACAGCACAAAAATGCGTCCTCCCATCCTACTTGGAACTTTCGTACATGGTTTCGAGAGAGACATATGCCACTCGCAGGTCAGAGACAAATACAAATGGAACGGAGTTTGACTCCAGTGAGTGAGAGGGTGAGGGTTGGCGGAGGTTAGAAGCAAGCGAAATGCACAGCTATCACTGCGAGCCACAATGTCTCGCGAGTCACGTTCTCGCCACGGCTGCAATACAGGAGCCACATGGTCAATTCCTAAGAAATAGAAAGGTTGTGAAGGAAAACCAAATCATTTACATCATCAGGACGCAATTTGCAATGTCTCTCACCGAGTACAAATCCTGCTATACTGAAAATGCGTTCGCTGGGTGCACTTGTGGCTGGAAAGCACAAAGTTTTCTTAGCCACAAGTGCTAGGTTTAGAAGTGCCGTTTCCACCAGGCGAGGATATTATCTTTGTGCAACGATCCATCCAAATTTGTGGCTACCTAACGGTAAACATGATATCTATCCAAATATGTTGTTGCAGCAGCTGAGTGAAATTTCAAACCTTCTTGAAACTGGGGTATAATTTCGGCACGCCAACACACTTGCTCTGTTTGATAAGATTTTTCTCAGCAGCCATACGTTCATATTGTGCTCCAATATCAATAAGAATTTCAGCCACATGTTGGAAAGTATGCCCGCTAACTATGCTAATGGTCTAAGACCCAAAGCACACATCTGAGAAAGAGCATTAGTAACCTCCGATGAAGCATTACTTCCCTTGGCAATACTCGGCCGGACATTTCATCCTGTAATCCCGCCCTTTCCTGACAGTTATGTCTTTTGAGAAGTGGTTGGAGAAGGCAATCCCCGTTTTACACTGAACATATCCCACAATGCTTGCTTCTTCATCTACAACAATTAAAAAATTGTCCCATAGCCTACAGCATTACTTAATTACCCCTTTCAAATTTTTTCCCACTTTGAATTAGTTTATTCGTAGATTATGCATAACATCCCTTACAGACAACGATGTCATGTTATATAAACTACAATACACACGACACACGTTTACATGAACAGCAACTGAGAGCCATGCAATGCAGGCAGAACTGCAAGCCTGCGAGTCAAACCCGGTCCTTCGGCTCCTGTAAGCTCCACATGGTGGGGAAATGAAGAACTGATTCTGTATTGCCGGTTTCCTAATATTTTAAGAAGTTTTATAACAGTGCAAATTCAAGTGAAAATCCATTCATCAAGCGTCTTGGCCAATACAATGCAAATTTCTACAAGAAACACATAACACCAAAATCTTTTTTAAGTGAATAACATGCACTTTTCCACAACCTCTGACTTCCTAACATATACATTAATGTCTCCGTGCCCAATTGTTTTGACAGCTGGACATGAACAATACTTGTGCATTATTATTTGAATTTACACTAAATATGAAAAGGCAGAAAACATATTTGTTTTGGTACTTTATCAATAAATTGCTGAATGTGAAAAAAATCCTAATATAAGTGGAGAAAGGCCAAGCAAAGCTCGAGCCGTTCTCATCTCTACTATATACTGAGAACTAGCGGAACTATTTCAAAGTGTGTCAATTTGTTATATTTGATTCTGACATCAAAAGAAAATTCGCTTGCACGATTAGAAAATTAGAGGTCAGATATCTTTGAACGGCAGTGTACACAGATAATGGGTATGTTTTTTTTTTTTTTTTTTTTTTTTTTTTTTTCGTCATTTGGGTAAAGACCCTTAATTATATTACATGTGCTTATAATATAAGCAGAATAAATATGGGAAATGCCTGTTATTATTCGGTTGAAAAGCTTTTGTCATCTAGTCTGCTGTCAAAAAATCTGAAAGTTAGAATTTGTAAAACAGTTATATTACCGGTTGTTCTGTATGGCTGTGAAACTTGGACTCTCACTTTGAGAGAGGAACAGAGATTAAGGGTGTATGAGAATAAGGTTCTTAGGAAAATATTTGGGGCTAAGAGGGATGAAGTTACAGGAGAATGGAGAAAGTTACATAACGCAGAGCAGCACGCATTGTATTCTTCGCCTGACATAATTAGGAACATTAAATCCAGACGTTTGAGATGGGCAGGGCATGTAGCACGTATGGGCGAATCCAGAAATGCATATAGAGTGTTAGTTGGGAGACCGGAGGGGAAAAGACCTTTGGGGAGGCCGAGACGTAGATGGGAAGATAATATTAAAATAGATTTGAGGGAGGTGGGATGTGATGGTAGAGCCTGGATTAATCTTGCTCAGGATAGGGACCAATGGCGGGCTTATGTAAGGATGGCAATGAACCTCCGGGTTCCTTAAAAGCCAGTAAGTAAGTGCTTATAATATAATACTGTGATGTTTGTGTATTGAAGTATTCCAACTTTTTTTATATAAAATATCAAATTGTAGCCCAGACTCCTGGCCAATTCAGAAGGTTCTGTTGCAGATGTGGAGACTATGTCTACGACTGGTGGCCGTGGCAGCGCTGTGTCTTTGCACGCTCGCACAAGCTCAGTCAGATCTGTTCCAGTTCGCAGATAAGAGGAACACCAACAAGTACTGCGGCAGGAACTTAGCCAACATGCTGCAGCTGGTCTGCAATGGGAACTACTACCCCATGTTCAAAAAGTCCTCACAAGGTAAATTATTCATACTTCACAAACTGGGCTGGAAATTAAGTTTTCACGAACCAGAACGCTCTGTTATTTTCGTAGACATGGCGCTGTTGATGACGAAAACGAAGGAATTAATGACCAATGAGATAACGCCGAGTATTACCATGCTATATCATTAACATTTAAGTGTTATACAGGATGTTCGGGAAAGACCTGACGAAAAATAAATAACTATATCTCTGAAACTATTTCATTTATCATCGTGAAGTTTTCACACTTACAAAGAGAAACACAATAAGTTTTAATGTACCTCTATATGAGCACCATTTTTGACCAGGGCTATGTCCAGGCGATACTCAATCTCCTGCCACACATACGAAAGCATCTCCGGTGTGACTAGTCTTATTGCTTCGTAGATTCGGCCACGTAACTCACGTCCTTTACAAACCCCACAGAAAGAAATCCAGTGGGGTTATGTCCGGCGACCATGATGGCCATGGTGTAGGTCCGCCTCTTCCAATTCAACGGTCAGGAAACGTGTCATCGAGGAAAGCGCGCACAGGGTTAGCATAGTGTGGGGGGCTCCGTCCTGTTGAAACACGGTTTCTGGTGGTAGTTGTGGGTCAGCGTAATTTCGCAGCATATCCAGGTATATGTTACCTGTTACTGTGAGCTCTTATCCGTTTGGAAACGACGTTGTACACGCTTGACTGGCTTCAATTCAGCCAGCCATAAAACGTATTCTGCTTTCTCTACTGTGGTAAACATTGTTCGGCTGTTCACTTGGTACACGCACAACTTGCATTCCCAGCTCTGAGAGCAAGGCTGACTATATACGCTGCGCAGAACAAACTTTTTCTCGTTTTTCCTAGCGAAATGGTATGCGCACGCGTGTAACATGCTGCGGGTAACAAAACTTATTGAGTTTCTCTTTCTAACTGTGAAAACGTTGAGGTAATAACTGTAACAGTTTCAGATATATACTTATTTTTCGTCAGGTCTTTCCCGGACACCCTGTACATGGTAATTCACGAGGAAAGGTAAAAAATTTAGGATACGATATCTTAGGCCATTTTGAGTGAAAAAGTTCATATGAACATAGGTCCGTTTTCGAACGATGGCGGAGCTAGATGCATTTTTTTGGTAAAACGTCTCGCCCCAATGTGAATCAGTCATTACCATATGCTGCTGACGTGAGACAAGATCACCGATGAATGACGTAACATTGGAATCTGCATTGTGAGCGATGTAGATAAGAGAAGAGAAACAAACCGGGTGGTGGGGCATTACAAATGTCACAACAAATACGCTATCACTTATCGGTTCACAGCAGTTCAGTCAGCTACCTACAGTACAGTAGTTATACAGGTACAGTTATCGGAAGTGATAAGTTGTGTTTTTCAAGATGCCTTATAAATTTTCGACTGCAGAATACGCCGATATTGTGTATGTTTATGGTTTGTGCGATGGAAGTACCTTGCGTGCCGTCGCTGAATATGAACGACACTTTCACCTAACGCAGTGACCTACTGCGATCTGTGTGCTGTAAGCGCATACCAGCTATTTCAGCAATACGGTGGAACTTTCAGTCCCGAGTTGTATCCTCCGTTAAGGGAAATAAAGCGGAGCTATTGAAATGCTTCGAAAGGATTGAAGAGGGTGATGACTCAAATGAATGGGATGATGTAGCAGTGAGAGAAGCTTTTGGCCTAAAAAAATATTAAATAATGAATTTTTGTTTTTCTAAATTTCTTTTATGACTTGATGAAACATGTTGATATATTATACAATATAATATAGATGCAAACTGCTAGTAGATTGAGAATATCTGACGCATTACAACATTTTGAGTCAGCTGTATTGGAAATAAGAGAGAACACTAACATATGAAATAAATGTCGATGATGAAGAACGTTCGTTTCCTCCAAGAAAAAGGCTGAAACTCAGTAGGCAAGTAAACCTGTCGGCAGATGCCAAAGAAATATGCAATATCATTATCAACCAATTCAATTGACGTTTTCCTGCAGTCACATATATGTGGCAGCTTTAATATACTTGATCCAAAGAAATTTGCTTCATACAGAGATAAGTTCCCCACTGACCGGGCCAATATTTTCGTAAAAAATTATAGTCCTTTAATTTCGAAAGAAAAATATATTAAAGAACTATCAGTGATCTATCGAAATGATACATTTAAAGATATTTCCTCTGTGTATGATTTGTTCTGATTTTTTAATGGATTACTCCTTTGAAGATTCATTCTCTGAAGTGGGAAAAGCCCTTCGAGTCGCATTAACAACACCTGTTTCAACAGTTGAGTCAGAACGGAGTTTTAGCACATTAAACAGGATAAAATCATTTCTCAGAAACACCTTCGGTCAAGATAGGCTGAATTCGCTGGCTTTCTGTTCTATTCTTAAGGAGCATCTCCATCAAATCCCGAACTTCAGAACAGGGTCATGAGAAAAGTTTGCCAGAAAGGACAGACGAGCACATCTTCTTTATAAATAATTCTGCAAATTGGTGATTTTAATGTTGAATTTGCGTTATTATGTAGGTGGTAGTTTCAGTTGTATTATTTTAAGTAGAAACAATTAACTAAAATGGAATAAAAAATCTTAGTGCATTATTTAACGCATATCGCAAAATTTGTGAAATATCTGGCCTCATCAACAAAAATGATCACGAACCGCCACTGGAAGCTCCCTAGGTTAACATAACCTGATTTTGTCCAGCTGATGTTTCTATCTCGGCCAAATAACAATTTCAACAAAATAGAGTAAAATGTCTGGACATTGGAATGGACACCGACCCATTTAGGTTAATTTCAATTAAGAAACACGCCAAACGAATTATCTTTGCACCAAATATGGATGCTCCCTGGACCAAATTATCGTATTTTATAATTATTTGAATGCAACAGAAGTCAGAAGTCTTGCTAAAATCGGCGGAAGTCCCTCAACGCTCGTTTCACCCAATTTTTAAATTTATATACCAAATCTGACAACTCAGGGGTTGGCCTACCTTCCTGTATAATGCTCTTCTTTTCTTGAAAACCCCTAGTTGAAAATGGTTCCCCATGTAGCGTCTCATGCACTCCGACACTCTTTTTTCATGAACACACATTATGGGCTAACTGCCCGCGATAATAAATGTTATTACAACAATAAGTAATAAGTTAATTTACAAATGATCTTAATAAAATTAATATAACAAATAGATGAATACTTAAATCACAATGCGATCTGCATTAACTAATTCGCGACGCGTGTAAATTCTACAAATTCACATTGTAGTTGGCCACGCTTACCAGGTTAACAAACTGAATGCAATAAAAGTCAGTCCAGAAATAATTACAGCATTATAAAACATATTAAATATACAATTTTGTCGGCCTACTATTTTTTAACAAATTACATTCCAGCTAACGGGAAACTTTCAATTTGACACGAGTAAAATATGTTCAATAATAGTATAGTACCATATTTTTAAAACTTTGCTGCTACACTATAGGTACTATTGGCTATCCTGACCTGAATCCACATTTTTATTTACACGTACATTTTTTGTACCTCTATGGCTCCAAACACTGACGCCAACTTGCAGGGATTCTTACATTAAATACGACCATAAAGCACAGCCGAAATAAAGAGAGCGCATGCGTGACTCAGCAAATTCAGTATTGCTGGGTCCGGCGAGCCCTCATCTGACAGCACATGTGGATTCGCATGTGGGAAATTCAAACTAGATTTACGTAACAATGAATATAGTAGGTATAGTAAAATAACGGTGTATAGAAACGGTTGACTGCACACCACTGACCTATTCTATAAAAGAAGGAAGCAGGATGAAGCTAGACTTGTACTACTAGTCACAGTTCAGGCAGCAGCAGACTGCTTGAGCTGAAATTTTTTCAAGGTTTTCCAACTGTAAGACAAATGTCAAGTAATCTTATAACGAATTCTCAGACTCATCTCGATAAATGCCATCTTGCTATCGCCAATCTATCCATACAGTTGACACAGCATCGCTAAATAACAGAATTAAAAATATAGAGTAGTTAGAGATACACAACATGAAATAGTACATTATGCAACGAGCCTACAATGATAGTAATTAAGACGCGAGTATGTTTGTTTATGAAACGAGCGCAAGTGAGTTTCATAATTTTCATACGAACGTCTTAATTATCATTATAGGCAAGTTTCATACGACTTTTTATGCTCGACCATATTTCTAACTTGAAATTATTCAAAAGTATTCATTTTATTTGTATCTGACTGAAGATCGGAAGTGACCTTGTGCATAGCTCGTATATTGTGAGATGTGCGCAGATGCGTTATTGATTTTTTCCGAGGAACAATAATGTCACTGACCTTGATGTAATGTAAAGAATAATATGAACTAATTTTGATATAACCTGGAAATTGATTTAGAATTGAAAAACGAGATGACAAATTGAATTTATTTGAATATTATTTACAATTAACGCTAATTATTATAGTAACAGAACATACCCTTCTGCGACAGTATTGGATTTCCAGCCTCCTTCGACAGTATTGGATTTCCAACCTCCGTGACATTTCCCTCATTGTCTTTCGATTGCATATCCGAGAATAATCGAAAACCTGAACTTTAATGAATAGGTGTACTTTAATGACATGCATTAAAGGATTGCTACCAGGTGTATAATTTACTACATTTCGGCATGGTCGAGCATAAAATAAATTAAAACACATGCTGCTGGTCATAAAAGTGTCATCCCTCCCCTCTCCCCCCAATAAGAATGTTCATGAGCCTCTACTGTATATAACACAATGCCATATATTAGTACAGATGCAGAGCTTTACTTTCTATGCTACTCATTAACAATGATGTAATACTTGCAGCATTTACTTCGCTAGATTGTATGTAGCAGTGTCAATTTTTTGTTATCGCACTCGTCTTTTACAGATGTGGATGATATGAATGACTCTGGCTTCTGGATTCAATCACAACCAGTTCAAGAACCGCAACTACAGTTTCCATTCCGCTCAAGAACAAGCGCATCACTTATTCCTGACTCCTTCAGGAGACGCACGCGTGGAGTTTACGATGAATGCTGCCGCAAGAGCTGCACAGTCCAAGAAATGGCGAGCTACTGTGGAAGACGATAGTATTACAAGAAAGTATCGGTTCACAACCAGGACAGCTAATCACTCAACAAACTGTTCAGCATCTTCAACTGTCACTATTTTAATTAAACTATGTGGTTCAGTTAAGAGAGTGGCATAACTCATAGCTAAAATGAGAAATGTTGATATTTGTTAACAAGTCATATTACACGTTATTACCCGTACCACAACTGTAACAAATATTTTCACTTTAGAATATTTCCTTATCATGTTCAAAGGCAGGGCTGGGCAAAATACTGACATCCAAGTATTTCAAATACAAATACAAAATACTTCAAATAATTGTATTTGAAATACAAATACAAAGTACTTTTAAAAAATTAACCAAAATACATTTGTATTTCAAATACTCGATAAAATATATAGGTCTAAAGAAAAAAGAATATTACTGAAAATCTAAAATATTATATTAACATTCAAAGTATTTTTACCTCGAAGTTTTATACAAAACACTGTAACTGAACTTCTTCCTTTTCCCAGTCAGCAATGAAATTATGCTACATATGAATAATTACTGCTCCCTTTGAAAACAACCAGTTCCTCAAATGTTCATAAGATAAGGATCCCTTTGCTTGTGAATGAAGAAATCCTGCAAAACAGAACAGTCTTTCTACAGGCGCAGAGGAACACAAACTTGTATTATATTTATAAAAGCTTGTTTCACTGTTGGGTAATTCTCTAGAGTGCACAGGGTTGTCCCTTTGTCATTGAAGAATTGTATGAGCTCATACTCCGCAGTAGACAAGTTCTTTTCTTTTTTGCTTTTCAAAGTCTGTTGTACTTGAGTTGAAAACATAAAAATTGTTTTCGTCTTCATCATCTGAACTGACCAAAAGTGTAGCAGAGAACTGCTCAGATGATTTCACACACATATTCTGTGTCCTCTTCTTATCACTTAGTGAGGAAATGTCAGGTAGCCATCTCATCTTCAATGATGGGTGGAGCAAGCTGTCAAAATAGCTCAATTTTCTTCTGGGCTCAGATCAAACATCACTTGGAATAGATGGCGTAGATTACTAGGTAACAGAATATGTAATCCGTTTTTAAGGGAAATTAATGCGGACAAAAGTTGGCCGTAATAGCACATCTTCTCATTTGCATTAAATCAAGGATTACAGCAATGGGTTCCAGAACTGCACATTATTCTTCAAGGTACTGAAACTCAACATCTTTGAAGGTTGGCAATCCCAGTTTTTCACATACACTGTTTATATCATGTTTGAATTGCAATATTTGAGAGATAGAGTCATAAAGAGAATTCCATCGAGTTGGGCAAGGAAACTTTAATGAATATTTCAAGACATCTGATATAATTTCTGAGGATTTGGGTCTCCTAGACGCATTCCATAATGCTGAACATTTAGCAAGTGTTGGGTGATGGATCCTTGATGCTGTTGGAGATTTCTCTATGGCATTAAGGATATCAGTTGTGACAAGAAAACTAACTGTATGGCTAGCACATCTGAAATGGGTAGGCAAATAAGACAAAAATTTATTCTTCAAATCCAAATCCAAAACTTGATGAACAAGAAGAAGAAAGAAGTATTTTGAGTATTTGAAATACAAAATACATCAATTTTATGTATTTAAATACAAAATACTTTCGAAAATCCTTACAAATTACAAAATACAAATGCATTTCAAATACGTATTTGAAATACATGTATTTCAAATACTGCCCAGCCCTGTTCATAGGCCTAAATTTAAATGTGCTACTTTCTGTGTAGAGGAATTATATAACAACCGGTCATTCTCTGGAAGCAATTTCATAATCTGAATCTCCTCTGTAGTGTGTAGAACATGCTTGATGATGACAGTGCTTCCACTGAATGATGAAACCTAACAAGCTAATATCTTAAACAGAATGACATGAGACAGAAGACTATTCCAGATACTTCAGAATCCTACGTGACAGCCCTCAGTGGTTGAAACAGACAGAAATCCTAGCACAGCTTCCTTCAAACTAACTACATGAATAGCAGCTCTGAATAAACAAGTCTCCAAGCAAAACTATCAGTGGCCATTTTCTCACTCGAAGTTTATACTTCGCATGGATAGATATCTTTTTGCTGCTCTCTGACATAAAATTGGAAAACACACAAATCAGATTCCAGTGACTCTATCTCACTTTGTTTTCAGTTGAGCTGGATTTCCTTCACCTTCATCTTTTGAACCTCCTTTTCTACTTAAGTTTTCTCTTGGCATTGATAAGCGGTAAGAACACTTCGTGTCCCAAGTCTGTGGTTTGAGATAATCCCGAACCAACTTTCAAATGACTCAGAATGCTTTAGGCACGTGAGTGTTCATGCTATGCCACCAGATAGCACCATCATCTCAATTTGCACCGAAAGTGAACATGAAGAGTTTCTCCCGCTTGATCTTCAAATGTAATGCCACAAGTTCAAAATTAGGAGTTGTATCTGTTGGACTATTTCACGAATAAAACGAAATACAGTAGAACCTCTATTATCTATGCTAATGAAAGGGGTAGAGTGAACGGTTAATCGAAAAAATCGGATAATCCGTTTCATAAAAGGTTTTCATAAAATGAGTGCATAATACAGTTTCGTAATTTGCTCCGTGATCTTTTTTTAATATGCTAGATAGTGAATCAGAAGTCTGGTTTTCAACAACAGGTTTTTAATGGCCAAGGAAACTCCTTATGATGCCTGGAAAGATAGGAATAGTACAGGTCTCATGTTGTAGATTTATATACCAGTACTGTATACAATTTATATTTGTTTTTCATTAAATCCCGCCAGTTATAATTCTATGTCATATTCTGATGCGAGATGAACCACAGTTTCTCTTTTTCCAAACCATTCAATTAGGCCTACTTGTACTTTTTTTTTCGTAGCACAACACGTTTTCTTTTGATATCTGTGGAAGACATTTTGCATAGAAGTTAGACAGTACGGCCACTCGAAGAGTAAATCATATTGTTTGTAAAAAAAAAAAACACTTAAAAAAAAAAACACTCTGTAGAAAAAACTTGTACTAATATAATGCACAGTACTTCGTATTTCTTCTGCAGAAAAAGAAAAAGCGAGAGAGAAATACAATCGGATAATCCACCAATCGGTTAATAGAGTGACGGAAAATCGGGGTTCTACTGTAATGGAACTAATAAAACCCATAAAATAAGATATTTGAAATATTTACAATAAATGATTACCAAATATAAATTAAAAGTGGCATTGGAGATGGTAATAAAGAACCAAATACTACATATAACACTGTACATACTTTCTATTCATTTCGGTATTCTAAGGTTTAGCTTCTCGCATTAATTTCCTCCTTTGTTGCCTGCCAAAATCTTTCAGACACCATTTTGTTTGTTTTTTTAATCTAATGCTTGTTTTCACTGCAGACATGATTGATAGGGAACATCAAATAATAGTTGCTGAGCAATAATGTAGTACGAGGGTCATGATTCGTTGCTGCATATGATCGGTCTGTATCCAATTAATAGCGTATAAGTGAAACAGTGAGTGAAAATATTCTCGGTCTAAGGCCACATCCCAGAAAATGGAAAGTAAGATAAAACAGTTTGTGGAGTACCTGTAAGTTAGATGCAAGTGCATTACTGTTGGTGACGGCCGGTGGGATCTGAATAGTATGAACTGTGTTACACAGCATTATTTTAATATCACTGGCAGGTTCTAGAAAATACCATGTTTTCAGTTTGTTTTTTGTATTTATTGAGTGTTTTGTCCTAAAACAAAGAAATGTTATTTCGACATTAAACTGATCTATTTAGTTACTCAATAAAATGAAACCCAACTTGGCTAAGTTCCAATTTTAGGCTTAGGTGTTCAGTAAAAAAATCGCATATATTACAAAACATTGTAACACAAGAAGTCTTGGGTTCTCAGAAAATCTCTCTGCAACATCCATCCAACTCTTCCTTATTTTCCAAGACCAAGAGGTTTCCAGTCACCATTCATCATCGTAAGTACTAAATGACCTTTGTAAAGTACTCGTACAACAAAACTGCTCTATTGAGATTATTAAAGCATTCTTGTGGCAGGAAAAAATGTAGGTTTAATGGTCTCTGTAACATTTCCACTATTTCTAAGTCTCTTAAGGTTTTTCTCAGCTCACACATTCAGCTTCTGACTCAACATCACCAAGTCTGTAAAACATCTCACTATGCCTATCTTTCAAATCTTCTACGGTCGATCTAGAATGAGAAAGATAAGTAGATTCAATGTAGATAAGTCGGTCCTGCGTTCAGGGATGTAGTCATGTCAGGATGCCGCCCTGGTATATTTTTCTGCAACCTGGAGAGCCCTGCTTCTTCATTTTTAATTTTTTAAATAATAATGATCTTACTTGCATATTACTCAACTTTTTAATGACAAACAATACTGCACAATGTGACTATAGCAAGTTACTTTATTAACTTGACTCGTTAATACACCAAACTGCGTAATACACATAAGATGAAGAGCATAGTCAGTGGAAGAAGAATACAGAAGATAAACTTGCGAATTCTAAATGAGGCAGTAGAGCAAGTGGACAGCTTCAAATACTTGAGGTGTACTGTAACCAGTGACATGAGCTGCTGCCAGGAAGTCAAAAGGAGAATAGCAATAGCAAAGTAAGCTTTTAATAGAAGAAGGAGCATTTTCTGCGGACCTAAAGAACTAAGGAAGAGACTAGTGCTTTGTGTGGAGTGTAGCATTGTATGGGGCAGAAACATGGACATTACAACGAGGTGAAGAGAAGCGAATAGAAGCATTTGAAATCTGGATATGGAGAAGACTGGAACATGTGAAATGAACAGACAGAATAAGAAATGAAGCTGTATTGGAAAGAGTGGGTGAAGAAAAAACGATGCTGAAAGTGATCAGGAAGAGAAAAAGGAATTGTTTGGGTCACTGGTTGAGAAGAAACTGTCTACTGAAGGATGCACTGGAAGGAATGGTGAATGGGAAAAGAGTTCAAGGTAGAAGAATATATCAGATGATAGAAGACATTAAGATATAATGTATGGATCATATGAGGAATCAAAGAGGAAGGCAGAAAATAGGAAAGAGTGAAGAAAGCTGGGTTTGCAGTGAAAGACCTGCCCTTGGGCAGAACATTAAATGAATGAATGAATAATACACGTTTTATTTTAGTAATAAAAAGCTCTGTTCTAAAATAAATGCAGTAAAAATTCTGTAATTGTTCATAAAACATTAGCCAAAACCAACACTTTGCACAGAAAAAAAATTCTTCCACAGGTTGTGCGCAAAGGCAAAACAATAGCCCTTGCATCTTACGAGGATTAGATTTTGCTTGCCGAATACCATCCTTGTGAAACCTCCAGTAATTAACATGTTAGTGTACGCAGTAGAACTGGAAGAAGGGAAATTCCTTGTTTGAACACGGTGCGATCCTTTGCTTGTAGTTGAGTGCGGTCTTCAATGCAGAAGTAAGAGCTTCGTTCATGGTGTGGTGATCACACAGAATGCGCAGCTTCATGCAATTGCATGTTCTTATTGATTTGGCGTATTGGAAAAGTAAAAGTGGATCTTTGCCAATCGTAGTTTTATGTTTTATGTTAGTTATTTTGCATATTTCGAAGATTTTTCCTTTCAAATACATATATATTTTTATTCTGCATGTTTAAATGCATATACATGGGTTGATTTTTTAGTAGTGGCAACTATGCCGTGCAAAGGAACCAGGCAATATTGTTTATACCACAGGTTGCTTACATGCCTCCCCTCCCTCACAGTTAATGAACTCTCACTCCCCCTCCATGTCCGTTCACAGTGACAACAATAAGACGAGCAGTTGTGAGCAAGCGGTCACAGAATACAGTCACAATGTTTTCGAAGGAGGAACAGAGAAGATGGTTAGAAATTCAATGTGCTAGAGGTCAGACAGCACGACAGTGTCATCAAGGGCTGCGGTGCGGCTGTGTTACCTTACCGAACGGTAGCAAGCCTTCAGACAAGGACGCGAAGGTGTGTTGGATATGTCTCGAACTGGTCACCCACCAGTAAGGACGAACATGTACAGACTGTGTCCATGTTAGTGGAGACGGATCCGAACAGATACAGGATTGGCACCTTCGACTGTGCTTCACATCCTGAGGGACCGCCTGAAAATGCGGAAAACTGCCTCGAAATAGGTTCTGCATGATTTAACGGACATGCAGAAATGGCAGCAATATGACGCTTCTCGTACTCTCTTGCAGCTCTATGAGCGCAAAGGAGGGGTCTTCTTACAGCGTATCATTACAATTGATGAGACCTGAGCCAGATCTTATGAACCTCAGCTGAAACCCCATTCGGACGAGTGAAGTCATCACGAAAAACAACAATTCAGCAGACCCCCACCAATGTGAAGGCTATGCTGATTCTTGCCTATGATTGGGATGGTGTGATCTTAAAGCATACCGTTCCCCAAGGCAGAACGTTAATGCGGAGTACTGCTGTTCGTTTTTGCAAAACAATCTGCGAGCAGCTCTGAGAAGAAAATGGCGACACTTTATGGATAACCAGCATTGTTCTGCATGACAATGCTAGGGCACATTCAGCAGGAGTTCTGTCTGAATTGTTTAATCGCTGGGGCTGGGAAGTGCTCTATCACCCTCCATATTCTCCAGATTTAAGTCCCTGCGACTTCGATCTAATCTCCAAGATGAAGGAGCCACTTCATGGGATCCGCTTCTGAATATTTGAGGACGTTTTACAGACAACCTACCGCTCTATTCGCACCATCAACAGATTAGGCAGTGCCAACAGCTTCTGCATCGCTGGGAACACGTTCTACGCAATGGTGGTGACTACATTGAAGGCTTGTAAAACTTAGAACCATGTAAGTATACTATGTATTGCGAGGAAAAAATCAACCTATGTATTAACAGTCAACCCATCTTTTTGGTAATGATACAATCTATGCTTATTTTAAGCTTTCAGAGAACAAGAAGAGAAAGGATATCAGACTTAAGAAAGAACTTCATGAATCTAAAATTTGTTTCTCATGTACAACAATAATAAAAGAAAAGAGTCTTTCAAAAGCATTGGTATAGAGGCTGGAATACAGTGTTTCTCTGGACTCAGCCTTTTGTCTTTATTGCAGAACTTTTGCGTCAAATCACAGGGGATTGAAGGACATCTTGACTTTGCTTTCATTAACATGATTTTTAAGAGTTGGAATAAAGCTCATACAGTAAATACTTCCATAATTATGAAAAATCCAAAGGACATTAAAAGGTGTTCTTGTTCATAGTTTTTATATTTCTTGGAAATTATTATCATCATCATCATCATCATCATCATCATCATCATCATCATCATCAGTAAGAAGTTTTGAAATCAGATAATAAATCGGGAAAAACAAGGAAAGATGTTAATACACAGGTTGATTTCTCAAGGGAAAAAAAAAAAAATCAAATGGAACTCTCTGCATCATAATCCACAGTCAATTCCCGATTTACCACGAAAATCGTCTGTAGCAGCATTTAGATTGGCAACAGGCCATGATTGTTTGGCCAAACACCTGCATAGAATGGGAATATATCAGTCCCCTAACTGCCCATTGTGCAACTCAAACCAAGAAATGGATTCAGAACACCTCAAAATCTGTGCTTCAGTGGCTGACCATGATAATATCTTTGAAAAATATTGGAGTGCACGAGGTCAAATGACTTTATTGCCAAATGCCTGGCATTAGAAAACAACAACATAGGTTGATTTTTTTCTCGATTCATAGCATACTTACATGGTTCTAAGTTTTACAAGCCTTCAATGTAGTCACCAGCATTGCGTAGAACATGTTCCCAGTGATGGATCCTGTTGGCACCGCCTAATCCGTGATGATTGTTTGCGGAAAGATAGGAGTAGTACAGACCTCCTGTTGTAGATTTATATACTTCATACACTTTATATTTGTTTTTAATTAAATCATATTTTGATAAGAGATGAGCCGCAGTTTCTCTTTTCCCAAACCTCTCAATTATTTGCATTTTTATTTTGATACTTAGCAGAACACTTTTGACATGTATGAAAGATATTTTGTATATAAGTTATGAAGTACAGGCATTCGAATAACAGGACAAGAACTGCATGCTGCAGAAGTTCTTGGGACCATTTCTTTGAAAGTAGTGACTATTGTACAAGTTGAGAAAAACAGCTTCAAGAAACTTCCTATTGCTGACAGTAGTACTACGTAGGGGTAAAGGCTTGTAATGACACACTATTGAAAAAATAGGTACTGTATAAGGTATAGTACTACATATTTTTTTGTGCGAGATTGTGCGTATTTGCTTGGTTTCCGCACAAAACCAATCCGCAGAAAGTCTAAAATTCCATATTCAGTATTCCCAACCTAACACACATAACAATTTCCCTCTTCTTACCGCTTAAGTGACATATTCATTTTACTGCTTTAGGCTTTTAACATATTATTTTTAGGGGCGTTCAATATAGTAATGATTATAAATTGGAAACTTACCACTGCAATTTCACATAAATTGCACTGTTAATTATTGTTTTTAAATATTTGCAAAAATTAAGTAAACTCTACAACTCCACTGTATTCGCGATGCAAGTAACATTAAGAAAGCCGTGAAAAAATCAACAAGATTCCAGACTCATCATAGACTGGGGGAAAAAAAAGACAGATGTATATCACGGCCTGCTGGAGCATAGTAAACACAGAAAACATTTTAAAGCAACAATGTTGAAGATAGATATTTTTGTTTTGCAAATTTGCCGTCACTGAACAGAAACCAAGATGGAGATTTCATTGCAACTAATTGGTAAGGTATGGTATGGTATGGTATATTTCTCAATATACTTGGTCCTGCTGGCCCTTCACATTTCTGTATTCGATTGCAACTAATTAGAAATTCCTCTTTCAGGTATGTAATAAACGATCTTCGCACAAAATAATGTACGATATACGAGCGGTATGTTTTCTTTCAATTCTCGGAAATTAAAAAAGCTCAACTACGTTTCGCTTTTTCAAACTTTTCCTCGAACATGAAAACTTCAACATACCGCTCTTGTAACGCATATTACTATTCTGCAGCGAAGAAACAAAGAAAAGAGAGAGAGAAAGACAGTCGGATAACCCGTTGATTGGTTAATAAGTTGACAGATAATCGTGGTTCTGCTGTACTGCATAAGTGAGCAAAATAAAATAAACAGGGTGTCGAGATTAACATTCCTCTGCTGCACTGATGATGTTTATAACAACTATGTGACTACTGTTACAAAGAAGACACATACTGAGAAGCACTTCAGCTGTAAATAGACTTTATATCATTTTCAAAAGTACAGGTTAAATTAAATTCGGTGTATGAGATACAAAACATATATTTTCTTTACGATTTTTCAGTAGGTATACAAAACAACAAACAAGTAATTACATGGCGCTCTTCTGAAGCAGCTGGGCGAATCTGTTCGTGATGAGCAACGACACGTCAATGAAGCGATCAACGCAGTTGTTCAGGCACGTCTCGGTGCGGCTGTCCAGCTTGCTGCCAGGCTTGTCCATACATTTCTCCCAGCATATATCATTGAATTCGTGAATCTGAAACAAGGAACAAGAAAAGGCAGCTATTTAATTCTACATTTACAATCAGTGTAATTTTTTAGTGTTAGATGGTAGCCACATGTGTCCATCTCCCATTGACCACAAACTGGAATCGAGTGCAACATGCTACGATGGGTCTAACTCAATGATTCTGTGCAATGCCTTCCAAAAGGTCCCACATTAAGCACTACATTATTCATCATCTATATCAGACGTCTAAATAGGGCCTTCTTGGAGCACTTCCTCCTCTCACTTTTTTAATGTAAGAGCGGAACAAGATGCGGGAACAGTTCGTGTATCTCCGGATGACGTCATTGACTGTGACGTTTGATTAGACATCTGCAACCGCTACAGTGTTGGCTCCATCTCTAAGGAAAGAATGTCGTTATTACCGCATATGTGTGAAGAAATAAAAGCTTTCAGTTACCACTTTATTAATTTAAATTTTTTTACCTAATTTGAATCCAGACCAGTGTAACAAATATAGTGAAGAACTGCTGGACTTGAGAAAAGAAGTTGAGACCAGATTTAAGATTTAAATAGTTATAATTTAAAATAATTGTTTGTGAATTCTTAACATGTTTTTGCTGTTTTTAGTTACTGAAAACATTACGAAACATGTTATTTAACTATTATTGTAATGAATATATTAATATTGAAGTATAATAAGAATACGTACCTTAATAACCAACAAGTTTAATTATAATTTTATTATTATTGTTAATTGAATTTTATTTTATTAAACTCCCAGGTGGTGACAGGATTTTTTCTCGTTACCAAACTTTCAGAACGGCCCCAAGGTTCACTCAGCCTCCTATAAAATTGAGTACCGGGTCTTTCCCGGGGGGTAAAAGGCGGTCAGAGCGTGGTGCCAACCACACCACCTCATTCTAGTGCCGAGGTCATGGAAAGCATGGGGGTCTACCTCCATGCCCCCCCCCCCCAAGTGCCTTCATGGCATGTTACGGGGATACCTTTTTACCTTTTAAATATAGTATAAACTTAAAAAAAAAAAGATACCAGAAACCATTTACTAAAAATTAAGTATTGTTGTTTAGTCAACTGTCCGAAGACAGGTCTGAACCTCGCAAGTGATACCAATAAGGCACCACTTATTAGGCAACTGGCCAGGAGATAATAGAGTAGGGTACCCAGTTCCTTGTGCTTAAATAATTACATAAATGTATGGTTCTTCATGCTTCAGATGTCTTCTTTTTACTCATTAATATATAATTAGAAAATAAATTTGTTATTATTATTATTATTATTATTATTATTATTATTATTATTATTATTATTATTATTACTGCAAACTACTTAAGAAATGTTATTCCTTTCGAAAACAACCGTCTACTGTGACAGTACAACTCAAAAGTGCACCTTTGTGGCATTTCTCCCGCAACAGTTACAATTTAGTTCGCTCATGTTTGTGAAAGGAATCAGCAATCGGCTATCTTCGGGTATTGCGCTTATCTCTTCAGCTGACTACGCTATCTACACTTGCTCTCTATAACAACTTTTATGCGTTGGCCTTGAGACGCCTAATCTATATTATTAATTTCGCCTATTTATTTACATAAATCTTTAGAAACACCAAAACTGAAAACAGCTCTCTTTGCAGATGACCTTGCTGAACCGAAACAAAATGCAGTAGAGTCTCTATTATCCATGGCAATGAAGGAGTTGAACTGAATGGTTAATCGAAAAAAATCAGATAATCCGTACCATAAAAAAAATCTTCGTAAATTTTGTGAATACTTTGGTAATTTTCTCCATGGTCTTGTATTTAACACGCTGGGTAGTGGATCACAAGTTCACTAATTTAAGTCTCGTTGTCAAAGACGGGTTTTTAAGGGGCAAGGAAATTCCTTGTAATGGCAGTCTGTGGGAAGATAGGAATAGTAGAGGTCTCGTGTTGTAGATTTACATACTTTATACACTCCAGTCTCGTAGGCTATTCTGTTGCAGTTTCTCTTTCCCCAAACCACTCAATTATTTACACTTTTTTTCCCGATACTTAGCACAATAACATTTCTTTTTGAAGACTTTTATACAGAAGTTACACAGTACGACAATTCGAACAGTAGACCATACTGTGTAAGGGAAAAGACACACTCTCAAGAAAAAATAAAGTGCTAATACAATGTACAGTACTTCATACATTTCTGCAAAAAAAAAAAAAAAAAAAAAAAAAAAAAAAAAAAAAAAAAGCGAGAGAAAGACAGATGGATAATCCACCAATTGGTTAATAGGGTGGAGGATAATCGAGGTTCTACTGTATAGCAGACTCAAAGATCCTACGCAAAAAAAAAAACACTAAACTGCACAACTGGAATATAGATAATATTTTGTTGTTAGTCAACTGTCCAAAGGCAGGTCTGAACCTCACAAGTGATACAACAAGGCATCACTTATGAAGCAACTAAGCCAAGAGATGAGGGTTCCTTCCCACCTCCATTGCATACATCGTCAGCTATTGTGCTCCAACCACGAGAAAGTCTCTGCCGGATGAGACGAAGCGGGGTGATGCTGTGAATGAATGTTGATGTCATAAGATGTCATAAGGTCACACACGTGGGTACTCGTAACTCTATTGGCTAGCTCTCACAGCACAAACAATAACATTGATGCACACATATTGATACTACCCTAGTTACAAAATTAGATCACTGTTAATCTCCTGGTCTTTTAATCTCTCCATACAGGAAATAACAAATGCAGGAGAGCGCATGGTTTTTAAACTGGCGTTATAACGATAATATTATCTATCTACTTTGCTCCAATAGATGACGCAATAGTAAGCACATTCCTTTCACAGTTTATCTCCTGGTTGGAGAACAGTAGCTACATATTACACTAATCTGACTACAGATGTACCTATACAGTCTTCTTCAACCAATTACCATTATAGTAAAGATCCATGTCCCTTTTCTTATCTATTTAGCTAATAACTATAAAACAGACAAAAAAAAAGCTAACTTCCAACTCTTTGATGAAGGATGGAAAAGGGACATGAATCTTTACTATAATCCAGGGTGTAGTTGTGTCAGGGCAGGCAAGGATGCCACCCCGGTACTTTCTTCTGCAACCTGGGAGAGCTCTGCTTCTTTATTTTTACTTTTTTAAAATACTGTAACAATTATCTTACACGGGGACTGAAATATTGTTATGAACGACCTTCCAACTTTCGTATCATAACTTGAAATGATTAGTTAACCACTCATTTAAGAATGAGTTTCTCTCAGATCTTCAAATAAAGAGTGATGGCAAGAAATGGGCTGGACTTGTTGACAAGTCGGAGATACTTCCTGATCACCCCTGTAAAGAGACTGTAGCTGCCATAAGGATTGCCACAGGACACGACTGTCTGGCGGAGTATTTATATAAACTGGGTATTTTACCATCACCTCAGTGCGTCGTTTGTAATGAGGAAAATACTATTATGAATTGGGAAAATTTAAATGTTTGTAAAAAACTTTTAAATTTTAAATCTTGTATGGAGACTTTGTACTGGAATGCCAGAAACCAAATGATGTTGAATCAATCTGGTTGAACATTAAGTACACACATATGGTACAATTCTCTTACTTGTTTTTTACTCAACTTTGTATTTTATAAGTATAGATTAGTAGGCCTAGTAAACGGCAGTGTCATTACTAATAAATAACAACAACAAAACTTTTCGCACTATATTATTTACGACTACACTCCTGACTATAACAGTACTTGGTTGAAGAAGACAGACGATTCAAAATATTTAGATGTGATTTTCAAAAATAAACTGTCAATGTAATAAACATACAGGAATGGAGTGCACAAAAGTAACTAATCATATTAATATTCTCTTTACTGGAAGCAAGTAAAGAGATAGGTTTGGAATTAAATCCCGAAAAGACAAAGTATATGATTATGTCTCGTGACGAGAATATTGTACGAAATGGAAATGTAAAAATTGGAAATTTATCTTTTGAAGAGGTGGACAAGTTCAAATATCTTGGAGCAACAATAACAAATATAAATTATACTCGGGAGGAAATTAAACACAGAATAAATATGGGAAATGCCTGTTATTATTCGGTTGAGAAGATTTTATCGTCCAGTCTGCTGTCAAAAAATCTGAAACTTAGAATTTATAAAACAGTTATATTACCGGTTGTTCTTTATGGTTGTGAAAATTGGACTCTCACTTTGAGAGAGGAACATAGGTTAAGGGTGTTTGAGAATAAGGTGCTTAGGAAAATATTTGGGGCTAAAAGGGATGAAGTTACAGGAGAATGGAGAAAGTTACACAACGCAGAGCTGCACACATTATATTCTTCACCTGACATAATTAGGAACATTAAATCCAGACGTTTGAGATGGGCAGGGCATGTAGCACGTATGGGCGAATCCAGAAATGCATATAGTGTTAGTTGGGAGGCAGGAGGGAAAAAAACCTTTAGGGAGGCTGAGACGTAGATGGGAAGACAATATTAAAATGGATTTGAGGGAGGTGGGATATGACGATAGAGAATGGATTAATCTTGCTCAGGATAGGGACCAATGGCGGGCTTATGTGAGGGCGGCAATGAACCTCTGGGTTCCTTAAAAAGCCAGTACGTAAGTAAGTATTAACATTCTCAAGAGGCTCTCTAAAACAAAATGGAGCTGTTCAATAAAAACTCTATCAACTACAATATGTAGCCTACGTGAAACCTTTAATGTAGTGCAGTGAAGAAGTTCTCATCATATCTCCTTACAACTGAGGAATATTAGAGAAGATACAAAATCAAGCACCGAGAACTGTTACAGAAGAAGTAATAACTACTTCACTTGAAACCACGCATAAAGTAAAATAAACTAATTCCATAGGCGTAAACCTGAAGTTGCGACAATAAAGCATTTTACAATAATTGAAAGACTCCCTGAAACCAAGTGGACACATAGGAGTGTCATGTCTAGCAAGTTACACCCAAATAAGCTCCACTGAAGAAGTAGCTTAACTAATGAACAAGGAGCGGATTCCTATGTAATTAAATATTCTTTTTGCGTGTGATAAAACACAACTAACTAAGTTAAAAATTCCGAACATGAAGTTTAAAGTTTAAAACCCGAATTTTATTTCACATAAAAACACATATTTTCACCAAAAAAATATGTAAACACATATTTTCAGGAAATTTATTATAAACATATAAATCTTGGAGTTTTTTTACTTAAATAATTTTTTTACAAGACCTTTTAAATATTTTAAAACTAAATCAATTATATCACTCAGACGTAAGTTATCTTTTTTAAGAATTCTTGATTTCTTCGTGTTTCTAAGCGCTGTGTGGTGTATTCGTGATCCATTTTTGTAATAGTATCGCCTCAAGTTCTGAGAACTGCTAGGCAGCATATCAGTGTTATTATTAGAGAATAAATTAACATGGACAAGGAGGAGAGATCTTGCAACACATAATTAGCAATGTTTATTCTTGCTGAAGATGATTTCATTTCATGCTTTGTTTATGAAACACAACAGATAAGAGCTTGGGTATGAACGTTATTTAATTTAAATAAATCTCTCGCCTCTCTCTCATGTCTATCAAGTAAGGCAATACATCTTGTTGTGATTCCCTGTTATAGGGCTTCGTCAATCGATATCCTTCAAGATATACTGAAAGATAGTTGTTTAAAAAATGATTTGGCTTTCGTATTAGCAAAACTAAGCTTTTTGAGTGACACCATAAAAAAACTCGAAACATCCAAAAACCTGTTGTCTGAAACAAGGAGTTGCGTGCCGTGAAAATTAAACTAGACTCGCTACCAGGTTCAGAAGTACAAGTACTAAGGGACAAATTCCAGAATGTGTTTGGGAAAAACAGTGGATATAAAAAATGTGTAAAGTTGCTCAAGTATTGGAGGGTGTGCCTGTAGATGAAATTGACGGGTATGTGTTTGTGACATTCCTCTCTTTAAATATGCACATCTGACGTCCTGTGATGTGGAAAGATCGTTTTCACAGTGTAAGTCGTTCAGAGATAATCAGCATGCATTTGTGATGGGAGAATTTGGAGATGACCTTTGTTGTTCACTGCAGTTCTCGGCCAATTACAAGCACTCAACTGTGGTTGGTGACTAGCTACCTAATAACACTTTTTTTTAAAGCTAAGTAAGGTATTTTTGTCATATTTAAAAAATTTATTTTTTATTTTTAGCAAATATTTTCGTACTTTTTAGCACAAAAAATAAATATATTTAAATTTTTTAGCACACAAAAATCCGCTCCCTACTAATGAAACTATGAAACAATCATAACAGAGAAAACAGTAACCTCCCAAAGGGAAGCCATTGAACATGGCCAACATCAACTTAAATTTGGAACTGAATTAGAGCATCAATAAAAAGTCTGAAACTAATTCTATACCCATTTCTTAATTCATGTACGTACTTTAGAAACATCACACAACAGAAAGCTTGCAAGATGTTGCGCATATGATATTAAGCATAGGCTTAGTTGTAAATCAATAGTTACAAGAACATAACATAATGAATAGCAGTACTTTAACATATGTTATTAAGATACAGTTACGTCACATGTAACGAGCGTATTATAGTATGGTCGAGCAAAAAAGCAGATTTAAAGAACAGGAGATTCCTTCAATTGACCTGAAGGATGTGCTTGTTATTCAATTGGGAGAGTTCAGTTTGAAATCTAACAGTGTGTTGGTAGAAGAACAGCACTTATGTGTATGGGCAGCAATTTAATGTAATAATTCACAACATTTTTCTATGTTTGCCAAATTTTGAACAATTATACTGTGTGTAAATGACACAGCAGAACAATCGAAACCATTAGGAATTATTATTATTATTATTATTATTATTAATCACAAGATGATGATGCATCTGATGATGAAATGATGATGCACAAAGAAACCATGACTTCATGTCTGTAACTTGCCACTACAACAGCTAAGAACTTTGTAGCTCTTCTATAAGAGATTGAGTTGCGAGATAAGAAGTGTCAAGTTTATGCACTTGTTTCAACTTTTCTGCTTGTTGCAAACACTGTGAAGGCCTTGTTCTGCTAGAAAAAGTAGAAATAAAACAGTTGAGCAGGCATACTCAAGGTCTAAACTTAACATAAAAACCTACAGATGGAGGAAAGAAGACTTTTAATCACTTAAGAGAATAAAGACCTTTCTTCATAATACGAGCATTGGCTTAGTGTACTAGCGATGCTATCGATTTAAAAGAGTATGGCTTCCAACTCAGAAGATTCAACTTGAGTGAATGATAAATTCTGTAGCAGAAAGTAGCAATGTATGCATGCATTTCATTTTTCTACAATGAGTTAACATCATATTATAATAGCCAATTTTCTGTAGCTATACTTGTTTTCTTCCTTTTTACCTCTTGCGTTGGTTATTTAAAAAACAGTGCAGCTCTGAACTGATTTCTTGCATGAGCCACCACTGATGAATCTCCTGCTTTAAGTAAGAAATCCAGTCTAATTGCATTCGGTGAAAAGATAAAGATGCTCCAATTAATTTAGTTTTAGATCTGGTCGAGTTGAATGAGTGTGTTTGATTCCATAATTGACTGCTTTGATTCTTATTTTTAACAAATTATAAGTTTAATGTGTAATGGTGCAGCATTGATGGTAAGGAGAAATGCTCGTCAATTATTATTTGGAAATGTGCTAATCACAGACTCGAACTTTCAGTTTCCAATGCAGTGAAGTCAATTTCATGAGCTAATATGTTTAAAGCTTTTATTGATAAGTTGTAATATGTTTCAAACCATGCTTTCCCCAAAAACAGCAGGGAATTACAGATTTCTGCAAATTTTCTGGAGGAAGATCTATTGAAAGTTGAATGGATTGCATCTAGCTTCAGGTCTGTTCCAGCTGTATGGACGATCTATGAAACATCAGTAATACATGTTAAGGCAGCAAAAGAAGATTCAAGAAAAGAAAACAATGAAAAATGCGTTTTAATTGGCCTTCTGAATAAAATATCCAACACAAACTTAATTTTGAATCCCAGATTGATGTGCGATGCATTGTAGGAACTGAGTTGATCCAGACTTTGAAGAATCGAAATCTTGACCTAGGCTTTACCAACTACTGTACATTAATATTGCACAAAAAGCAATTCAGAAGCAAAATGTAAAAATTATGAGTAGTAGTTCGAACGATTCGCCATGTTGGAGGTCAAGGCATGCTTCTCGCTTCATTCACACGACTCCCAACGCAGCAGAGCAGGGGCGGCAACATTTCAAATAAAATATAGATCAGTATTATGGGAGAGGTTGGGTTCATATCACATCCCCGCATGCCACTCTCCACAGTGCACACTGGTGACACTGAAAATCCCATCATTCCCTTCCTCACATTACGTCACATTAAGGAAATATGGCGGTATTCTTCATTCACATACAATGAATTTCGTGTATAATTAGAGTAAGTATTTGGGACAGTTTGGGTGGACATACAGCTTTTCTAGTGACTACATCCAATTTCCACTACTTCGCACTATAAATCTTAGCGATTTTAAAGATATTTTAGGAATGTTTTCTAGTGGCGCATATATATTGAAGCTTTATCCTGGTCTGTAACAAAGTAGTGGGGTTTTCTATAGCACGCGACACTGGAGGTTTTTGGCAAAAAAAAAAAAACTGGAAAAATGGTCTAATTTTCTTAGGGAAGGTAGTTTGGAATGTGAAGAATTCGTATAGAACGTCAGTTGACTTGAAAACATATTAAAAAAAAGGGTAAAAATTGGAAAGAATTGATCGGTGTATATAAGTTAACCTAAAAGTGTTTATTGAACACGTGAAATAAAGATGCAGCTATAATACTTCAAAATACAACGAGAAACGCATATTTCACTTCACTCAGTACATGCAAGGCATACAAAGAGCCTAAACTAACGTAACCTAACCTGTCACAGATTCGTATATGAACGGCATACCAAAAACCTAAACTAGTCTAAGCTAATCTAACCTAATCTGTCACAGATCCCCGCACCGGAGAACTTAGAAAAATTCAAGTTGGAAGTTTCAGTACCTGTATAGAAAAGCCAAGTGGTGTAATGACGGATTGTCACTTCCGAACTAACTGTGCGGTTGCTTCGCCAAATCTTTACCAGTGGTTCCCAATTAGCTAGGCCTGCAAACTCGCTGTTTTTAAATAACCAAACCATTGAATGCAAGAAAGTGAAATCACGTGCTAAGTGCTCTATATTATTCGTAGTACAAAACTTAAAACAAATGGTGAAACTACGATATTTCCCCACACTACACAGGGAGAGAAAACGTACCGGTACTTCAATCATTAAAAACTTTTCAGATTCATCGGCCTCATGTCACACATATCCCCTCAACTAACCCACTAACCTTGTCACATAACTCGGCATCGTATCACTTAGCTGTCTCATCATTTCACCTCAAACGAAACACAAATTAGATGTCAATCCCGTGTGTGGTGCGGGGAGACATCGAAGAAATTCTCTCTCCTTTGTTCTGGTTCTTCTGTGGCCCCTGTGATGGCTGAGCGGTTAGATCTCCGGTCTGTCACGCACACGTCCCTGGTTCGAGTCCCGGTCAGGGCTGGGATTTTTCAAAATCCATAGTGCACTTGTGGTGGATTTCATTTTTTCACTTTATTGGGTTATTTTACGACGCTGTATCAACATCTCAGGTTATTTAGCGTCTGAATGAAATGGTGATAATGCCGGTGAAATGAGTCCAGGGTCCAGCACCGAAAGTTACCCAGCATTTGCTCGTATTGGGTTGAGGGAAAACCCTGGAAAAACCTCAACCAGGTAACTTGCCCCGAACAGGATTCGAACCCGGACCACCTGGTTTCGCGGCCACACGCGCTGACCACTACTCCACAGGTGTGGACACTTGTGGTGGACAAGATCGCGGATCCCAGTTGGGGTTTTTCTCCGGGTTCTCCCATTTTTCCCATATCTACATAATTTCGTCATTCCATAGCATTCCCCGATCGCCGGTTGGCAACTCACGAAAGGGGCTAGCCTAGGGACGAGGGGTTGCTTGCTCGAAACCTTGGTACGAAGTGAACCCTAGTGGAGTGTGGGTTTGGGAATGCGCCTAGATTGAGGATTAGCGCAAGAGATTATACAGGTCGCAGCCCTGGGCCATAGTGCCTCCCTTCCTAAATTCCATTCCATTATAGTTCTTCTATAGATTTACTTTTCTACCTATATCTTTGTACATACCTGTGCATTAAGTTGTGCTTTCTGTTTTTCGAGCATTAAAAAATCCTGCAATTCATGATCACCATCTTTAGCTCCCGAGGAACTGTCATCACTAGAATATGACATTTTTATCTTATTCCTAACACTTTAAATTTAAAATGGGGCAAAGCATACACACTATAGTCATACAACACAACTTATTTCCAAATTTAGTACAAATATAACTAGACCCACAAGCAATTACGGCAATTTTCGATTTTTCGAAGACTAGTAGACAGAGTAGCCAATATTATTCAATCCTTTTTGTAAAATAAGTATAGAGAATTTTTAATAATAATAGAAGTGAATTGTGCCCACTGCACAATGTGCATTGAATTATGTGTATTTTACAAATTCACTGATGGACATCAGCTGAATTTTTAAAACAAATCCTAATTTTGGGAAAAATTCTGGAGGTGATAGAGATAAATTTTTTTCTACCAATTGGCGACACTGTTGGAAACGCAAATGACTCAGTGTTGCCACTTGGTACGAACAGTACCATAGATGGTTCTGATAGTACAGTTGATTTCTTTTTTAAACACTTTGTCATAACTTGGTACACAATCTTTACCTTGTAAATAATAATAATCCGTCGCGCTACAGCCCACGAGGGGCCAAGACCGACCAGCCGGCTGCTGGCCTCACGGTCACATGCCGAAGCAGAGGTGGACGATCATCCAACCAGAATGGAGGTATCGTGTGGTTAGCACGAGTCCCCCCCCCCCCCAGCCGTTATAGCTGGTTTGCGTAACCGGATTTCGCTACCTATCGTAGCTCCTCAAGTGCATCACGATCCTGAGTGGGCATCGGTCCCATACACTGGCCGAAATTTCATAAGAAAATTTCTTCCCCCATGTGGACTCGAACCAGCGCGAATTCCGTAACGCGAGTCCCAGGCAGGAATATGTATACTTCTGCCATCCATTGAGATGTTTGAAAAAACATGCCCTAGAATCGGGTGTGTCAGTTGGTAGGTGCAACATTTCTTTAAGGGTGCTTTTAATAATTTTATTAGCGTTATCTAAAATAGTATTGGGTAAAATTTATGAAATTTGTATTGCTGATATAGGGATTTAGCAGGGTTTTTTTTTTTTTTAAACAGCAACAGCAGTAAAGTAAATCTAGTTTACATTGACAATATAGTAATTTAGCGGTTTCTGCACTATGTATCTTAGCGGATTTTTAAAAATCCGGTTGGCGACACTGCACCGTCTATAATGTCAAAAAAGAAAATAAATAAAAAAAACTTTATGTTCAGGTTACTGGTTCAGGCAAAGTTTTCCGACTCCAAATGTCTCGGCTTTTACAAATAATAAATACATATAGGGATTCTACGCTAGAGGTTGAACCAAATTTGAAGAAGAACAAGTGTGTCTTTTCACATTTTAAGAATGATGTCGAACTTGGGTAGAGTGCGAAGTTTGCTGTCCTTGTAAGTTTCAGAACATGATCTGTAGGCCTATTATGTTTTTCGTTCATTCAAAACTTTTACCAGTTATAATGTACTTTCATTTATTAAGGGAATAGCTGCATGGTTTGAGTGAGAGATACAGATATTACCCAGGCCCTAACCTTTGAACACGTTAAAATTACAGCTTGTTTAATGAATCAAGAATTAGGTACCATGTATACATATACTGTATGATCAACCTCACTGACAAATGCAAATGCCGGGTAATCTTTTGGCGAATCCTCGGACCTCACCTCATCTCACTACATCTTGCCAAAATATTGTAAAAAATTGCACAAAATTGTAAAATTGTAGAAAATTGTAATTGTAAAATTTTGACTTGTTCCACATCTTAAAGCTTCATTGCTCATGTTTTCTATGGAAGAAAATAAATGAATGAATGACAACAATTATCTTAAAATACTAAAAAGGGCAGTTTTGCCTACGTTCGTGGATTGCGCATCATCATGCTTACTAAAAGGCACTTTTCAGTGTCACTCATTTATTTTGTGTGCACAAGGTTGGAATTTTGGAGTAAGAGGAAAAGGAAGGAATTCGTGTTCTGAAATTTATCATTGTAATTTTGTTTCAACATTTAGTCGAAATTTCGTCGAATCTTCGGTCCTGCTGCGCACAGCACACGACAGAAAAAACTTAAATAATTGAAAATAACCTCAAAATTGTAGCATCTAAGAGACATAAGGTAAACACAACGAAAGGTGTAAATTCACCCAACCTGCCCCCAAATACCTTCGTTTCTTATATATCTGACGAATCATTTTCACAGGCAATAATCCAATGAAATTTCATTTACAATTTCAAATAATCTTCGACTTACTTACTTACTTACAAATGGCTTTTAAGGAACCCGAAGGTTCATTGCCGCCCTCACATAAGCCCGCCATTGGTCCCTATCCTGTGCAAGATTAAGCCAGTCTCTATCATCATACCCCACCTCCCTCAAATCCATTTTAATATTATCCTCCCATCTACGTCTCGGCCTCCCTAAAGGTCTTTTTCCCTCCGGTCTCCCAACTAACACTCTATATGCATTTCTGGATTCGCCCATACGTGCTACATGCCCTGCCCATCTCAAACGTCTGGATTTCAAGTTCCTAATTATGTCAGGTGAAGAATACAATGCGTGCAGTTCTGTGTTGTGTAACTTTCTCCATTCTCCTGTAACTTCATCCCGCTTAGCCCCAAATATTTTCCTAAGCACCTTATTCTCAAACACCCTTAACCTATGTTCCTCTCTCAGAGTGAGAGTCCAAGTTTCACAGCCATATAGAAGAACCGGTAATATAACTGTTTTATAAATTCTAACTTTCAGATTTTTGGACAGCAGACTGGATGATAAGAGCTTCTCAACCGAATAATAACACGCATTTCCCATATTTATTCTGCGTTTAATTTCCTCCCGAGTGTCATTTATATTTGTTACTGTTGCTCCAAGATATTTGAATTTTTCCACCTCTTCGAAGGATAAATCTCCAATATTTATATTTCCATTTCGTACAATATTCCCGTCACGAGACATAATCATATACTTTGTCTTTTCGGGATTTACTTCCAAACCGATCGCTTTACTTGCTTCAAGTAAAATTTCCGTGTTTTCCCTAACCGTTTGTGTATTTTCTCCTAACATATTCACGTCATCTGCATAGACAAGAAGCTGATGTAGCCCGTTCAATTCCAAACCCTGCCTGTTATCCTGAACTTTCCTAATGGCATATTCTAAAGCGAAGTTAAAAAGTAAAGGTGATAGTGCATCTCCCTGCTTTAGCCCGCAGTGAATTGGAAAAGCATCAGATAGAAACTGACCTATACGGACTCTGCTGTATGTTTCACTGAGACACATTTTAATTAATCGAACTAGTTTCTTGGGAATACCAAATTCAATAAGAATATCATATAATACTTCCCTCTTAACCGAGTCATATGCCTTTTTGAAATCTATGAATAACTGATGTACTGTACCCTTATACTCCCATTTTTTCTCCATTATCTGCCGAATACAAAAAATCTGATCAATAGTCGATCTATTACGCCGAAAACCGCACTGATGATCCCCAATAATTTCATCTACGTACGGAGTTAATCTCCTCAGAAGAATATTGGACAAAATTTTGTACGACGTCAACAAAAGTGATATTCCTCGAAAGTTACCACAGTTGGTTTTGTCCCCCTTTTTAAAAATAGGTACAATTATGGACTCCTTCCATTGTTCTGGTACAATTTCCTTTTCCCAAATAGCAAGTACAAGTTTATAAATTTCGCTATATAATGCACTTCCACCCTCTTGTATTAATTCTGCTGGAATTTGATCGATACCTGGAGACTTGTACTTTTTCAGATTTTCTATCGCAATTTCGACTTCTGAAAGCGTGGGTTCGGGTATAAATGGCTCAGCAGTTTGTATTTCAATATCGTCCCGATCATTTCTATTTGGCCTATGAACATTTAGTAGTTGCGCAAAATAGTTTTTCCATCTGTTTAGGATTGATGGAGAGTCTGCAAGCAAGTCACCATTCTCATCCTTGATCACGTTTACCCTTGACTGATATCCGTTCTTAAATTCCTTTATACCCTTATATAAATCTCGAATGTTTTTATTCTTACTATTTGTTTCTACCTCATTCAGTTTTTCCTTCAAGTAACCTCTCTTTTTATTCCTAAGTGTACGACTTGCTTCCCGTCTTTCATTGAAATAATTATCTCTCTTCTCCTCAACTGGATCCTGTAAGAATTTCAATTTTGCCTGTTTCCTTCTTTCTACTGCCATGCAACAATCTTCATCAAACCACGGTTTCTTTTTCTTAGTTTCATAATAACCTATGCTCTGCTCAGCTGCAATTTTGATACTATCTCTGATATTTTCCCACACGCTATTAACATCTAATTCTTTCTCAACTTCGTCGGAACTTTCTAAAGTGGCAAACCTATTCGAAATTTCGACCTGATAATTTTGCTTAGCTTCCTCGTCCTTTAATTTCAAAATATTGAATTTAGTAATATTAACTTGTTGCTCTACTCGCTTGGCTACTGATAATCTTTCTCTTAATTCTCCAATCACCAAATAATGGTCAGAATTACAGTCTGCACCCCTGAAAGTTCGAATATCTACTATACTAGTATGTCTCCGTTTATCTATCAAGATGTGATCTATTTGGTTGTGTGTCAATCCATCTGGAGAAGTCCAAGTATATTTATGTATATCCTTATGGGGGAATGTTGTACTTTTGACAATTAAATTTTTCGATGTGGCAAAGTTGACTAATCTAACTCCATTGTCACTACTAATTGCGTGTAGGCTCTCTTTTCCAATAGTTGGTCTAAAAATATCCTCCCGTCCTACTTTAGCGTTGAAATCCCCCAATAAAATTTTCATGTGATACCTAGGGAACTGATCAAAAGTATGTTCCAATTCGTCATAGAAGCTATCCTTTATATAGTCGTCTTTCTCTTCTGTAGGGGCGTGAGCATTTATAACTATGATGTCGCACCATCTACCCTTAAGTACTAAATATGATAACCTGTCACTGATAAATTCGACCTTTTTTACTGCTGATTTTATTCTTTTATGTACAAAGAATCCTGTTCCTAATTGGTGATTATTGTTTCCTTCCCCATAATACAACAAGTAATCTCCTATTTGTGATATGCCAAAATAATCTTCGACTTCTGATATATAATCATGACTGCAGATTAAAGCGCTTTAGGTTGTATTATTGGTCAAAGGAGGGGGGGGGGCCTTTAGCAGTTTGCTGATAGTCATAATTATTTAGGCCTCTCTGAAGTCGATATGGTAATTCTATACAATGCATCAACCAAGCAACAACAGATGCTAATGGTGCCCGGAACCTTTATTGTGAGAAGATAGCAGCCTGATTGATGCATCATGCAGAATTACCATCGAAGTTTTACTCAATATTCACTAATCCTTGTTACGACTGACTGCTTCATTTCATAGGTGTGTAGATGAAGCTGTGCAGTGCTTGGAGCATAATATTGACACACTAGAAATGCTTCCTCCAAACCTCAAAAGCAGACTTCTTGCAGTTGCCTGCAAGCGAGGCAGTGTGAGCAGCGATGTTCTGGAGTGTTTACTGCATAAGAACGTGAAGATACTGGATCTGAGCGAGTGCAATGTCAGTGACGACTCAATACGTTTAATACATAAGTGCAGATATTTAGAGAAGCTGGATCTGAACCCAGGACGAAACCAAACAAGAGACATTACTTCTGCAGGTAATACAATTCGTGCTGCGGAGTAGGTAGGCTAGTATCCCTTGAAGATGACTAAGCATAGTTGAATTTTAACGCAGGCGAGAAGTCGTAATTTTTCTTCTTCGAAAAAACCCAAACAGGAATGGAACCCAGGCCCGAGTGCAGTTCTGCTGACTGGCTACACTGGTGGCACTGCTGTTGCTCGTGCACAGCATGCTGGTCACATGAGTAACGTTCACCTCTTATACTGCTTAAATGTTTCTGTGTCTTGTGTATCATTCTCAGTACAAATGACAGCCTTCTAAAACATTGCCATAAATGAAATGCATGGCTGCTAGTTCGTCATTTGAGACACCGCCTCAACACTTAATAACATAAAGTCAGTGAACAACTGAAAAACTCCAATGTGCTTATTTGTGGGAGTTACTTACTTCTTACTACATGCATCAAGAGTAGAGCCATAGCACAGTGTCCGTTGCCATTCTTTTACACATAGTAGCCATCTTATATTTATATCTGGTAGCTTAACCGAACAGTCAAAGAGAATGTGTTGTAGAGTTCATCCTGGCTGTAGGTGGAGTTAAATTGAGTTTAACATCATGACCTATACACTTTCAAGGAGAGGACACGCTCTGTATATCACCGAATTAAATAAGATTTTGTGACATGAAAGTACAAGACGTACTGTTTAAAGTCATACCTGGTATGAGTGGCCAATGACCCCTCGTTTTGGAAATATTGGCTATTGTTTGTGACATACTTCCGTTAGGTGTCTAATAGAAAAACATTAGAGTGTGTAACGGTGTAGCTCATATGGTTGGATGCTGAGTTGTCATCCAGGCAACCTGAGTTCGAATCCTAATGCCTTCTCATTTTTTGAAGCTTGATAGGCCTATTATTATTATTTCTTTTTTTTATTCACTTTCAGTTGTCAGCTCCTATATTCAAAGCCATGTTGAAATATGCGTGGTATGCATCAAAATTAATAAACGAACGAGAAGTGTTTGTGAATGTGAAGGATGTCTGTTTCGCAGCAGAAGTGCGGAAAAATGTGTGTGACTGTGGACAACCTTCTTTCATTTGCTGTGCATGGTGCAGGAAATAGGTATGTTTTGTGTGTTTTTATAACATTTATCATAATGAATCGGGTACAAAATGAAGTGGAATAGCTGCTACAGAAATAGAGCAGACACCAGTGACACATCTTACCTGCCTACATGAGCAATATTTCTTTGTTTATCATTTACAATACAATGTTAATTATAATTTGTTTGAAACATGATGAAGCATTCAATACATTGAGAAATATGATATATGTAAATAGATAACTGTGATCACAATATTTATCATTATTAAAAGAAAAAAATATATAGGACCAGTTAAGATTCGAACTTAGGTTGTCTGAATAACAACTCAGCATCCAACCATATGGGCTACGCTTTTACATAGTCTAATGCTTCCCTATTAAGCACCTAACGGAAGTATGTCGTCACAAACAATAGCCAATATTTTCAAAACGAGGAGTCATTGGCCACCCATACCAAGTATGACTTTAAACAGTACGTCTTGTACTTTCATGTCACACAATCTTATTCCATTCGGTGATATACAGAGCGTGTCCTCTCCTTGTTAGTTATATATTTTAACACATTTGTGCATTAGTGTCAGATGTAATTACAACAAATAGCCTATTGATTAGCTCTTGAGATCTTGCTGGACAACCTGTCAATTAAAAAATTATGCATTTCCGTACTTGTATTTTGTACTTTTTCTTTCAACTTATTAGGAATCTGTTCCTGAAGTTTTTTCCTCCGTTTTTAAACACACTGTGTGTGCACATGCTGATACTGTTCGGAATTCCATTGCTGTGGAAGTATTGTTATCTTCGTGTGTAAATTTACTTGCAACTTTCTCAGGTAGTGATAGGTATAGAGAATCCGTGAGCAGAATTAAAATTAATGTTGACTAGGCTCTATGGCTTAAAAGAATATTGTTAAACCAGTGCTTGTTTCTGTTTCTGTTCATTTGCAGCCCTCCTGGATCTCTTCCCCGCAATTCCCTACCTATCAAACCTGTACCTGCGTCGCTGCACAGCTGTGACAGACCAAGTAACGGCTTCCATCGCCAGCAGCTGCCCTGCCCTCACGGAGCTCGATGTCGGTGGGTGTGTGGCACTTACTGACGAATCCCTCAAGATGCTAAGCAATCTCAAGAACCTTTGTTCGCTAAATATATCGCACTCTCAGGTAAACAGAAACCTCTTTGATGATAAATGGTTTAAATGTTGGTGAAACCAGAAATAGTCTAAAGATAAAACCCCAGCCATTGCTAAGACCACAGCATCGATTCAAAGAGAACAGTTCTATTCTTGATAGTTCTCTGAGATTTTGTGGTTGGTGTGCACATTGGGCTTTTTCAAACATTTCAGTACCTCTGCAATTCTCATTCCATCATGGCTACCAACTGCACATTAAGTAGAGAATGACATTTTATGTTCAGTACTGTACATTTGTCTTGGATGCTTTTGTCAACCAATTGCAGGCATTTGGCTTCATGAGGGATGTGATGAATAGGCCTCCCAATGCAATGTAGGCTGTCACTGCAGTTTACCATGTTATCAGAGTGGATAACACGTGACAGAAAAGAAATTTTACATACACAGCTGATTAAGATGGATGTGTTGGGAATGGTAATTCCACTTTCTTTTCAAACATCAACAGGCAAGTGACGAGGGTATCCTGGCCCTAGTGCAGGGAGACTGTGGGAAGTCCCTGGAAGAGCTGCATCTCGAGAACTGCTTGCATGTGACAGACTTCGCGATAGAGGCCATTGTTCTCCACTGCAACAACTTGAAGATCCTCATCTTTGATGGATGTCCTGTCTCAGGTAACTGTTTCAAATACAAGAAACCTGGATTTTACGTCTACTTAAAATGAATGAATCACCAAGGAAATATAACATTACATAGGTTTTGATGTTACACACATTCAGTATATTAACACGATATAGAAATATAAACATTTTAACTTAGTAAAATACTGATTTACTAACTAAGTAAAAAGAGGAGGGAGGGATTATATTTACTCAAGCTTGGTAAATAATACTTACAATCTAATTTACTTCATCCACATGTCCATTAAGCTATGTTGTATTTTTGCTTCCTGATAAACCTGTACAGAGTTCCTATGCAGACCGGTCCCACTCGACCTAACAAAACCTATTGGCATACAGACAGGCACTCCTCACTACCGCCATTAAGCCAACAGAACACTGCATAGGAACTCTCTGTATACCACATCAAATCTCGTGAGGTATATCGTTGCATTGTTGATGATTCACCATTCCTTCCTTCCTCCTCCCCTTCTTCAGATGCTGCCTTTCCTTCTAAGATTTGTTCTATGGGCTGAACTTCACATGTTACAATTACATCATCACATTACTGCAATATACCTCTGAGGGAACAGAGCAGTGCAAGAAATGCTAGAGCCATTAAAGTCCTGAACATTAGCTGCACTCTCTACTCTGACTAAGTTTGGCAAGGAGATTATTCTATTGTGATGAAGCTGAAGTGAGAGGATCTCTAAGATGGAATTCGCTGCCCTGACAGTAAAAGGTCAGGGGTTCAGTCTGCAGACAGTTGACAGTATTAGTGTTACATCATGTTTCTTTTTTTTCCCCCCCCCCCCAGTTGTTTTATATCCAATGTATGTTCACAGATGCAAGCAGAATTGCATTGGAAACTCTATTGGCCAAGTCGAAAGTGAAACATCTGTCTTGGAGCATCTACTGAACAAATTGGAAAACAAAATTGTTGGTGGTGTACGATTCAATTATTTATCCACTTCTTTGTATTACATAATACTTTTGTAAATAAAGGCTCTACATACAGTAATATAACAATCTCACAAAGCATTTACTTAATATAAATCCGCATTAACATACTAGGAATGCACATTCAAGCACGCTTGGCTGCAGGTGGCGTCTGCTTCAGCTGCAGGATGATGGACCGCATCCTGGACACGTCCTTGCTAGTCTTGCTGGACTTGGGGTTGAAGTCGCACAGCTTTGCAATCCGTTCCCATTCAGTTCCGGGTTCGATTTCATCAGCCTCTGCCACGAACTGTTTCTCAGCATTTCTGACATAAGAAAACATAAGGAAATTCATGAAAATATAAATGTCCCATACAAATGAGGTGATGTTAACAAGGACTGCATACCTACTCATAGTTACCAATGGGAATGGCCTATTTCGCTGTAGGTATTCCTATTGGACTACAGATCATATTAGTGTGCTGCATAGGTTCAGATATAACATGGGCTAGTTGCCTCACAAGTAGTGTCTTGTTGTTATCACTTGTGAGGTTCAGACCTGTCTTCGAACAGTTGACTAAACAAATCCATAATATTGCTTCAATATCTTTGTATTCCTGCACAAGACTGGCTTGCTTTGTAAGAGCATCTGAGTTGGTATTATATGATAAAGAAGTTTCCCACCACAACTTCCATGAAGTTCAAATTATTGTGTAGTTGATGAAAAATAATTTACCCTAATGAAGCAAGATATGAACTATAAACCTTCATTAGCTTCTATGCATATAAACTCAGGAATATAAAAAAAAAAAAAAAGTCCAATAAAAATTTGCGTTTTTGCTCCCTCTTCAAGATAAAAATTGTTTTATATTAAACATTTCAGAGCGTGTTTTGGGAAAGCTATTCATTTACTTCTCAATATTCACAGTCAATTTAAGAGAACACTGTATCATGAAAATAAATTATTGAAACAATTTTAGTTTTCTCCTTTAGGTGTGCAGAAATTTGATTCGAACAAATGTAACTTTGTAAAATTTCTTTGCAGAACGAAAAGTTACATTTGTTCAGCAACTTACTGGAACCTTTCCTAAAACCCATTTTAGAGGTTTCTTTACTTGCAATGATCTTTAGAATAGCTGTCACTCATCTTAATCCACCTATTGTGGCAAGCTACAATAGCCCGAGCTGAAGTTCCGAATTTTAACATAGGGAATTTATATACATGTGAATACGAAAATGCTAAAATAATGTAATTTTATGTAACATCACAAACAATATCTAAAACACCTACAAATATGTAAAATGGAAGTCGGTTGTAATAACCCTAATATAGTGTTTTGTGGACAGTTATATTTTCCTAGCATCTAAATGGCAAGGAACAGAATATGTAAATACATAGAAATTCCAAGTCTACTGATTAGTAAAGCAATATACTGTACACAAGTTACAAATTATAACAGAATTTTAAAAAGGTACTATTTTTTCCATGCTTCTTGTTGAAATTTATTTATCCATAAACTTGGAGAGAAAAAAAATATCTATACCACCTTATTGTTCATTTACAATTAAAAAACCTAAAACCCATAATGCAATGCTGTCAATCATACTCACTTTGCAGCTTCTCTGCGGTCGCAAGAAAGAAGGAAACAAAATTCAATAGTTCATTTTCCAAATTTTACAACAAATTTTAAGGTGTGAAAATATAACAAGTCATACCTGTTCGCAGTTTTTGTTTTGGCAATCTGTTCTTCATGATGACGGTACCATTCGTCCAGCTCCTTCTTGGCTCCTTCACGCAGCTCATCTTTCCTTTTCTCCTCATTTGCATCTGAAACCGATGAAGACCAGATAGTTCATGACTCGATTGTTCCTCATTCAGCCATACGAAGCCAGTTGTATAGACCAACTTACTGATAACAGTCGTGCAACAGGAGGCTGGTCTACGCTACACCCGCGACGAGATAAGCTAAGCCACTAGACTACCATGGTAGCTAATTTTATGACATTAGAAGAGCAAAAAATTTGGAATAAAACATTATGTAATTCCATGGATGTTACAATTTCAGCATTAAACATCTCTGAAAACAAAGCAGATGGTGTAGGCAAGAGAATGAAAGGAACCTCACACCAGTCTCCTTCCATCAGGGAGGAAGAATTATCCTCTGAGTCCTATATTATAAAAAGTATGTGCAGAGACCCGAAGTATACTATAATAATAATACTAAACTGCCCCCCATTGAGGGTAGCCCTTACGGACTCAATATATCCTCAAAAAATTATTATACATATGTAAACATAGATATTAAATTTTAAAGAAGGGAAACAAAGAAAAGGGCGTGAAAAGTTACTATAAGAAGTATATGCAGACCCCCGAAGTATAGTATAATATACCTGCATTTGTACCCTAACTAACTTGCAGCATTGTTCCTCATGTCAGTGACTTTTTTTTTTTTTTTGAAGTGCAGAATTATATTGAACTTTGAAAATAAAACAACAAATGTCTTAGCACTCAGGAGGTTATGAATAAGACACGTTTATAAAAAGAAACATGGAGACATACCAGTTCAATTGAGGACCGTTTTTGCAAAACTTGCTAACTGAAAAAACTAAATTTTATAGGAGAGACAAAACACTATATAAGCAAGTTTTGAAAAAACGATCACACTTTGACAGACTACAATGAAGAGAAATAACCCAATTTTACTAAGACGCTTTGAACATCACGTAGAGGCCTGCCTTATGTTAACGAATCCATCAAAATCTCAATTTTGCAAGTTTTGCAAAAATGGTCCTCAATTACAATAATTTATGAGGGTCACAGGTACCAACCTTTCAAGTGAGAAATAAACCACAAATAAATGTAAACATAAGTACTCTAATACAGAATACGAAGGAACTAGGAGATGAAGTGTGATGGTCAGTTAAGTATTATCTCCTTGCCTCCATGTTAATTTGGAATCATTAGACCCAGGTAACCAGCTCTGAAGCCGTCAGTCCTATGACCTTGTAGTTTATTGATAATATGAATGTATATTCCAGCAAACATGTGCAGAGCTATTCACAATTTTGATGTACTACTGCAAATGTTAATATTAGAGATGGGTAAAAAATAACACAACAGTTATTTTGGAACTGTTCCGGTCTCGGAACTGTTGCAAAAATGAACAGTAGGTCGGAACCTCCTGTTCCGAAATAACAGTGTTCCGACTCCGAGCTGCTCACTTGCCAACTGTTGCGGCCTCGCAGTACCGCGTGGCACAAGGTATGTTCCGACTCCCTCGGAACTGTTGCAAAAATGAACAGTAGGTCGGAACCTCCTGTTCCGAAACAACAGTGTTCCGACTCCGAGCTGCTCACTTGCCCAGCTGTTGCGGGCTCGCAGTACCGCGTTGCACAAGGTATGTTCCGACTCCGAGATAACAGTCGGAACGTCGGAGCTTGTTCCGATGAACCAACGACAGCTGCAGTTACACTGTACTTGAAACTCTCACGTGGTTGGAGGGGGGCGCATGGACATTGAAATCCTTGCGGTGGCGCGAACTTTAATATCAACATTTGTAAGACTGGCCAATCATCTGTAATGTTATAGTAAGTATTCAATAATCTGTAATATTGATTCCCGCTTTATGGTTTATTTCACCATTAGTTGACTAATTCTGTTTTATAAACATTCTACAAAGTCATAAAGTACGCATACTATTATTAATTAATTGATCAGCTGATTCTATACAAAGGTTAAAGTCGTAAATGGTAATGAGTGGTTTAGTTACAATGTCTGTATGTCGTTTGTTGAGGTTAAGTCTGACAAGCACAAGTTTTTGTGCTATCTTCTCTGTTATCAAAGAACGACAAAAATGTTGTAGCATTATTTGTTGGAAACTACCCATATAAGTACTGATTTGGAGAGCGAGGTTTAATGCGAAGTTTAAATTACACTTTGGTAAAGATGCGATTCCAACATTTTACTAACCCACTGCGGGGTTTCCAGGTTTCAGTACTGCCAATATATATCTTTTTTATTTATGAAATTGTAATATTTATTATTATTATTATTATTATTATTGTTATTATTATTATTATTATTATTATTATTATTATTATTATTATTATTATAACTGTGCATTAAGAAAAGTAAAATTAAAAATTAATGATTTGTTTTTTTTTATTATGTAATAGAACAGAAATTACATACCATATGTTTTAAATGTTATGTTATTTTTTTTTACTTGGCTACCATGTCTTTATAACTTTATGTACGAAAACAAAGTGTTGTATTCTGTCCTTGTAGTCAACAGCTGTGTAATTACTAACATTAAGCTTTTGAGTTCTGTCCGCATGCACAGCAATTTTCCAAAATCGATTCGAATGTGCATTGCAGTGCCATCTATAGATAAGAATGTGTACTATGTCATGCCTATGAGTGCTCCAGTGTGAGCTGCATGGTGAAGAGGGAGGGTACTGTACCGTTCGTTTGAACGACTCAACGACTCCGACTCATCACCACTGGTGACTGTTATTTCGGAACTGTTATTTGGAACATAGTATTTTTTCGGAACCGGAACAGTCGGAACTGTTCCGGGAAAAGAACAACTTCGCCCATCACTAGTTAATATGAATTACTTACTATGATGTTTACAATATTACATTTTCATTTACATTGGAAGCACATGTAAGAGCACAGGGAGTTGGCCAGCCAGCAAACAAGATTGACGGTGAGTGCGTCTGGCCGCGAAACCAGGTGGCCCGGGTTCGAATCCCAGTCGGGGCAAGTTACTTGGTTGAGGTTTTTTCCGGGGTTTTCCCTCAACCCAATACGAGCAAATGCTGGGTAACTTTCGGTGCTGGACTCCGGACTCATTTCACCGGCATTATCACCTTCATATCATTCAGATGCTAAATAACCTAGATGTTGATACAGCGTCGTAAAATAACCTAATTAAAAAAAAAACAAGATTGACTGGAGAGATAGGATGGCAAAGCCAGTGACCACAAAAATAAGAGATCACCGAAGAAAATTAATGACGATAATTTAGAGAAAGTTATTGAGTAATGTGAAGGAAAAATTTTGAAGAAGGGGATTCGATCATAAGTATCATAAACAAAGAGATGTGGCAAAAATATTTTGTATTTATATACGTACATAGTTAAGCTTAACATAAATGAATGGGGGTATGAATCTGTGTGTTCCTTACCTTTCTCTTCTAGTCGCTTCTTCTGTTCCTCTCGCCATTTCTTAATCTTTTCGGGTTCCTCTCTAGTGACAGGCCTTGTTGGAGCAGATGATGCAAACAACTCTACAACGAAGTACAACATACGTAACCAGACATGAAAGGAAGACTTAAATCTAATGTGCTGGATCTCAGAAAAGTTAGTTATCCCAGAAAGGCAAGTTCAAAGAAACTGTATTGATTTAATGAGATACATTTCTACAGCATATGTATATAATATCCGATAAATTACAAATACAGTAAAATTTAGACTGCTTTAGATAATAACATATTTGGAGTCCGTTACTTTAATTCTACTGTATGAATCTTATTTTCTCGTACATAACGAACATTTTCAATCAAATTTGGTACAGTAAATTGTCCAATTTCTTTTATTTTAATAATAACTGTAACCAGGAGTGAATGAGTTTCACAACTGAGGGGCTCAGTGAAATATAACCCATCCAACTGGGTATGTTTGGACACAAATAGAGTTTATTAAATTTAATATTGCCTAAAATATATTTAGGATTGAATAATTTCGAGGAAAAATTGTTCCAGGGCGGGTATCGAACCCGGGACCTTTGGTTAAACGTACCAACGCTCTACCAACTGAGCTACCCGGGAACTCTACTAGAAACAGATCCAATTTTTCCCTCTATGTCCACAGACCTCAATGTGGGCTGACAACCATCTAGCAACCAACATTGAGTGCACACTAACTCTGTGTGACTTAAATTGTGGTTTTCTGTTAACGAACGGCCCCAGAACAATTTTTCCCTCGAAATTATTGAAATCAACTTTACACGGAGTTATACCTGAAAGCTTGATTTGCATATTTAGGATTATTTTAATATATATCACAAACTTTATTCCTGCAAATGTATACTACTCTGCATATTATAATTACTGTGTTTCAATCAATTAAAGATATTAAATAAATATAATTAAATGACGCTAGAATAAAATTAAATGACACTAAAATCAAAATGAAATTTCATACTATACTGTAATACATATTTTTGCAGTAATAACATAATAATATAATCTATATCTTCAACATTTACATCACTGTTTTCAGCAATAACATTTGATTTAAGATCATTATAAAACGCTTGGTACACAGGAAGTACAAACTTCGTAATGTCCTCATATTTTTCTTTCTTTATAATAATATCTATTTATTTATTCTGGCGAAGTTAAGGCCATCAGGCCTTCTCTTTATCTCCCTACCACAGGATATTTTGTAGGCAGTAGCATAGGACACTTTGCCTTTCCTTTTGCAAGCTTATCTCTTCCTCCCCAGCTACGTCATCATGGGATCAATTTTTCTATCCTTGTGTCGTAGAAGTCAGCCGCCTGGGATCAGAACCAGCATTTGACAGCCGTCTGCGCCTCTCTGTCGATCCCATGATATGACAAATGTCTCAGTTCCAGTGGGGAGTATGTTGACAAATAGCGCAACAATTCCTGCATCTGTTTCAATAAATCTTTCTATGTAACTGTATTTTTTTCTATAAACGGCCCCAGAGAAAATCACTTTCTGGACGGCCTCGTAATTGCGGTTGACTGGCCAAAATTTATATAAGCACTTCTTTTGACATTATTAACATGGTGCCCCCATCAGAATGTTTGCTTGTGAGCTTAAATTAATTCTGAAACTTAGGACGAAATCCAAAGTTCATGTAGAAATACCACCTGTACTTTGGATTGGTACTAAAGTTTCAGAATTAATTTAAGCGTAGTATTTTGCTTCCCTTGTAAAATTTCCTTTTTGGTAGTTAGCAGGTTTAAGCCAACGATATGATCCAGAAAAGACTCAATAAAACATATTTATGCTGATAAAGTGAAAGATAACAAATTGAAACACATAATATATGAACAAACATCAAGAAGAAGTGAATTAAAGTCACGGCTGATATGTACAATGCCTGAAAATAGCTACAGATCTTTTGAAAGTTGCAATTGTGACATCTCTTAGGGTCGAATTCATAGTCGTCACTTATAAAATGAGGAAACACTTAAGTAATGAGCATTTCCTTAGCACTTATTTCAGATCGTATTGCAGAGACGCTACTCATTCATATGCCCTGAGCATTTCCTTGACATCGAAAGAAATATGGCAACATGGCCAAACATGAGCGCTTTCCTACATTCAATAAAATTGTTTTCCAGCACCTTCAAATTGTTAAATCAGCATTATTGTCATACACAAATACAGAAGTAAATATTATAGAGCTAAAAATTATACAAGATGTCCAGAAAGAATTTTACAGAAAAGAAAGAAGTGAGCTAAGAGAACTAGTTATGAAATAAGAAGATATCGTCGAAAATAAAAAAAAAAATGATAATTGTTCTCTCCAAAAGAAGAAATTGACATGGAACAAAATTACAGTTGAGTTTAATGCAAACTCCAGAAATATTCGTGTAAGTAAATCATTTTAATTTATTTTTCAGTTATTTTTATGCTAAACAAAGTGGAAATGATATAATTATGCAAATTTTAACAGCTTATTCCTTGGGTAGAATACAAACAAAAATGCAAATAACACTTTGTTGGGACGTGAATACTTTTCGGAAAAAAATGCCACTCAAATCTACCTGAAATGCTGCTGTAGCATAAAATCTCAAAGCAACCAGTACTTTCAGCAGTGGCGAAATCGGTAAGCCTCACTGTTGTATTGTGAATTGAAATGAGAGACACCAGAATATCCAAAAGTGTTCTTGTAGAAACGGTATCTCCTCTTAAATTGTTGATCATTATACATCTCTAAAGGGCTTTCCATATCTCTGATATATCTTCTGTTTTTCCGAAACACATTTTCATTCTGATTACAGAACTCAATAAATTCAATAAAATCATAATCATCATCCACTGTATACTGAATCAGCTGATTACAATGCATATGAGGAAACTCTTGAGTAAGCTAATAAGCTGCCTTATTTGAATAAGTGTTCACTTCAGTGGGATTTATGAATTGGAAATGATTATAAGCAACTGCTTAAGTGCTTCCTTACGATAAGTGTCGACTATGAATTCGGCCCTTAAAATATTTTTATACAGGCCAAAAGATTTACAGAAGTCAACTAAAAACTGTAATGACGATGGATTCTAGATCATATTTTGTCCTTATAAAACATAATTGTCTGTTCACATATAGTCCTTTTTCCTCGTGTACTTCTTCTGGTTAATGTTCACGTGATTCGAATCTCACCATAGAATCTATGATGTAATCTATCTTCAATTATGTAGATTCTTCCATTACTGCCCTCACTGGATATACCATTCTATGCAATTCTTCGTAAACAGAATAACCTTTGTTCCTTAAGGCAGTTGCTATTATAGATATTACTGTATGATGCTGTGAATTCACCATGTGGACAGGCCCTACAGCAACATCGACACAGGTTACCGAACAGCTGATATGTTCGCAGTCATCTGGATCACTTCCCTCCACTCATTACAAAAGACCCTTGTGATTCCAGATCCACTTATTGGCCAGGGTATATGGTATAAGAGAATGCCCTTCTCTTTATGTTGTTTCTGGCTCATAATTTAATATTAATTTTTTTGTTAGACTAGATGTAATTTCTTGAGATAATTGTCTTTTAGCATGTAGAAAGAAATTATTGGATTAAAGTAATATTTTACATGCATTTATATGTTATAAGTATATTTCCCATGCTGAACAAAATAAACCTAATCCCTTGATTGTTACGCAGTTGCTATATTTATCTCAGCACATACCTTATCATAATGTCTGCATCTGCTAGAAATGTCAGTCTGAAACTAGACTTAGACAGACTGAGGTTTTAGTGATGTTATATTTTTGTTTCACTTGTTGTTTTCTAATGCCAGGCATTTGATAAAGTCATTTGACCTCTTGCACTCCAATATTTTTCAAAGATATTATCATGGTTTGTGGTTAAATGACAAGTTGTAGCCGATTTAAATGAACACCATTTTTTAACGTTTTGGTGGCTACTTCATTCACACACAACCCCCAGAGTGTCTGGAGGACCACTTCACTTGTAAATGTGGTGAAGAAATAAGCAGTTCTAAATTTGATCTTAGTTTAGTCAATATGTGAAAGTTTTCTTCTGACAGTTGACCCTTTTTCATAGATATGCCTTCACACTTTGTTGATATTAATATCTAGTCCGATTTCATGGAATTGTTGAATTGCGTGATTAAGGAGTGTCAAAGCGGAATTTTTGTCTTTACCAATCCTAACATCATCTGCAAAGCGTATTACAGTTAATTGATCTTCTGAAAATCCACTTAAAGTTTGTCAGTGGAGTTCGGAAACACACTGTACAAAATAACAATGAATTAAATACAAGCAACAGCACTTGACTTACTTGGCTGGGCTTCTGTTGTATCCTCCTCAGATACAGCTGCACAAACAATTTGATGTCATTTGAGTTTTATAGTAAAGTATGAAATGTTTCTCACAACACAAAACAATTACACATAACAACTGCAAGCATAAAGACTTACCACTTTCAGATTCTGTCACTCCCCTATCTTCAGGGGTGCCTCCTTCTGGATAAAAATGCAACAATAAGCAAACAAATATGTAACATTGCATGCGAGACTTCAAAAACTTACATTTAACATAGGCTTCGTTTTTATTTAATTGCAAAAGAAGCTTGCTTACTGTTACCAACACCTGACAACATGCACATTTTAAGCAGAACTCATTAAAATATGCTTTGGTAACTTTCAACATACAAAAAAAGGAGTAAAGTTACAACAGCTGAACTTCATTATTATTAAGACAACTGGCAAATCTTAAGAACGATAATTCACATCAATCCATTACAAGCCACAATGATACACATCTTTAAGAGCAGAACATATCTGGATGCACAAGTCAAAGTTTTGTGTCTTCTGAAGAGTTCAGTGATCTCATTTTGGGTTTGTTTTTGAAAAGATCAATTTCAGAAGGTGTTCTTCCATATAGGTATATGTGTAATACCTTCCTAAAAATATGATTTTATCTCTGAAGTTCTGGCCGATATGTACATCTATTATCGCACCTGACAATTGTACTGTATTTATTAACATTCCATGGTATTCATACATGCTTACAGCTAGAATATGAAACAAGTCAAAAAACTTAATACTATTATAAAATCTTAATTTATAGTCACAGTCTAGATGAAATATATACAGACGAGATTTACAATATAGTCTACTAGTTTTAGTATCAATTTCATGAAGTGTTATTGAATGTCATAAATTCACCTACAGAATAGAAGGCGTGAGAAATTAGGTACTTCTTTAATTTGGCCCTAAATAATTTTATGTTTTGAGTTTAATTTTTTATATCGATAGGGAGGCTATTAAAAATGTTTACTGCCATATAACGCACTCCTTTTTGATAGCACGATAGACTTGCCGATGGAGTATGAAAGTCATTTTTTTGACGTGTATTTATGCTATGAACTGTTGAATTAGTTACAAAGTTTTCACGATTACATACGAGGAAGATTATTAATGAAAAGATATACTGACAAGCCATGAGCATTATTTGTAGTTTTTTTAAAATAGTCCTACACGATTCCCTAGATTTGGCACCTACTATTATTCTAATTACTCTTTTTTGTAATAGAAATATATTGTTACTATCTGTGGAATTTCCCCAGAATATTATTCCAAAACTCATTACCGAGTGGAAGTATGCAAAGTATATTGTTTTTAAGGTACTGATATTTACTATCTTTTGCATAGATCTAATAGCAAAACAAGCTGAATTTAGTTTGGGGGTGTGTGTCAGAGAAATAACTTATTGTTTGTATGCATCTGAAGTCTGACTAGTGTAACATATAGCTACTGCTAGGAGCTGACGAGAAGAAGAGCGGGGCATGAGGAGAGGGACGCGGTTATCGCTGTTAATCCCCGCTGCACGTGGTATTAAGCATTGAACTGTACTAATCATTCACAAAACTTGCGCTCTAGCTCTTGCACAGTCGTGTTATGAATCCATGCGTTGCAATTACTAATATTGTTTCATTTTCATTACAGTGTTTATAAACATCGTGTTTTATTCGTCAAAATAACTAAGTTAATGGTAATATTAGTAGGCATATAGGTAATTTTGCATAGATATACAGTATTTTATAATGGAACCACAGAGGAAAAAAGGAAAAACAATACACAGTGAGGCCCGAGATATTTTTTTAAGGGTTATAGTTGGTTGTGATGAGGAAGCACGGCATGGGAAACTTAGCCACAGTGAAACAAGCAAATTTACGAATATCTCATTACACTGGTATTTCAGTCAGTTCAATAACAGGAATTCGTAGAGAAGCTGCTGATGCTGGTGAGACTTCCCTTTCTACTCCAGGGAAACACAGAAATCGCCAAGAGGAAAGAAATGTTCATTTGGACGATTTTGATAAGAGGGTAATTCCAGATATTAGTGAATTTTATTCAGTGAGAAAACAGGTGCCCACATGTCCAAAACTGTTCTCTGCATTGAAAGAAAAAATAAAGTTTCCATGGGGGGAGGGGTACATTCTTTGAGAAGGGTTTTGAAAAATATGGGTTATAAATGGAAAAAATGTTACAATGCGAGGAAAATATTAGTTGAACGTCCACATATTATTGATTGGCGTTGTGTGTATCTGAGGACAATACGGCGATTCAGGGAGCAACATCGCCGAAAGTGATACTAGTGATTTGAGTGACTCACAATCAGATGAAGAAAGTGACGACACCGAGCTTGCCCGTCCACTATCGGACAGCGAATAAGGAGCTCAACTTTCATCTTATCACTTGAGTTAAATTAAATACTTATTTTTTTTTTTTGTATACCAGAATTATAAGTACCCTAGCATTTATTGTTGCTGAAAATCGTTACAATATAATATTAGTTTAATAACACTTCGCTCTTTTGTTTTCACAGATTATGTATTCATTGTTTGCATCTATTATAAAGTCGACATTAATTCATTAATATTTATTTTATTTCATTTTATTAATATTCTTTTATAATTCTGTTGTACAAACAATAAGGTATGAAACTCGTACAATATAAATTTATTGATTATATACTATTATTACATTAATGCACACAATTTTTTTAGATTAAATTATTCTTAAATTGTCGAATTCTTGAATAAAGTAACGTAAGAAAATTAAATGTAAGTACTTAAATGCTTTGAGAATAACTCATAACTTAATGTATTGTTAACGGTTAAAAAAAAAATTCTTTCGCATTAAAATGTTAAATTAGAAACGCGACTAGTATTTTCAGGATACGTAGTACTAAGATGCATGCGATAGAAATGTTATGACTCTAGTATTACGTCACACATTCCTTCAGCTCTTCTTCTCGTCAGCTCCTAGCAGTAGTCAGCGATGTATACAATGGAGGGGGAAAGGAACTGGCTTAGTTGTCTCATAGTAATGCCATATGAGGTTCCACCCTGTCTTCAGACAGCTGACTAAACAACAAATATGGTCTGTATGCATGTAACACTATTTAAAGACCTAATACTAGAAGTTCGATACCTTGAATCCAATATGTGGGCTAGTCTAAAAATTCTTAAATCTGAATATCTGACTGACAGTTCTGTGGACCATGGGCAGGGAGATTATAAACTTCCAAGGCATGAAAAGTAATAACGTACGTGAAAATCAGTTGCTTTCAATCCCATAAGTGTATTTTTGTAACATAAATACAGTGACACCATTTGCTACTGACATGTGAATTTCCACTTGCTACCAACTGTATCAAATTAAATATATGCATGTACACAAGGGTCACTGAACGTGTATTGGATTCCCATCTTCATGTGTACGTGGACCAACAAATACCAGCAAGTTTCATTAACATGTCAGACACATTAATAAATATGTTAATATTTGGGTCCATATTAAAATCTACATATTACCACAGTCTACTATATACAGTCACGAAGCTTGAGTTTTGAGGGTGCTAGGAACAATAGACTGTGCCGGTATTATTTTGCATTGCCTGTAATGAGGCGATATTAGCGATCCTAGTGGTGAGCAACTACCTAATGTATGCATATTTACTACGTATTGAGCTTCGTGACTGTATATACTAGACTGTGATATTACTCTGTGAAAAGATTTATTAAATTTACATACTTAGACTTCAACAAACAAAGTTTGATAACACAATCTCAAGGGAAAAAATGGAACTCTCTGCATTATAATCCACAGTTAATTCCCGATTTACCACGAAAATCGTCTGTAGCTGCATTTAGATTGGCAACAGGCCATGATTGTTTGGCCAAACACCCACATAGAATTGGAATATATCAGTTTCCTAACTGCCCATTGTGCAATCAAACCAAGAAATGGATTCTGAACACCTCAAAATCTGTGCTTCAGTGGCTGACCATGATAATATCTTTGAAAAATATTGGAGTGCAAGAGGTCAAATGACTTTATTGTCAAACGCCTGACATTAGAAAACAACAAACAACAACATATTTGGGTCCATATTAAAATCTAGGCAAATAAGGATGTCACTGTAGTATTCCTAGACACAAGGAAGGCCTTCGGTAGCCATTTGACGAGAACTCTTCAGTCAGGAAGAAGAATGCCTTCTGAACTGTGAGAATTATAAATATACAATTTGGCAATGCCACTCAAACAAACACCTGAGGGTAAAACTGAAACAGTCCAAGAGACAATCTAGCAACAAGTCTTATATTAGATGATTTGACTGAAGAAACACTTCACAGATATTACTGAACACTCCATGGGACTCTGCACAGGCAAGGCTAAAGAAGCAGCTCTACAACTTACACATACAGCAATTCAGCAGTTTCAAGAAATACTCTGCCAGTGCATAAGACGCATCCAAAAATTGAAACATTTTTCCTTCACGGGGGGGGGGGGGGATACTTTTTTTACTAATGCCACTAGGTTGTCTTTAGACATTTCTGGTCTTCTCTCCTGGTAGTGGCTTACATGTAACTCACTTCTAAGGTTGGGGCACCTGCAAGGTGGAATTACATTACTCTGATGTGGTACGATGACTGAGTAAGATTATGTGGCACCAGAAAAGGACGAAGACAGTAGCAATTCCCTTTGAGGAAAAATTCCTCTGCTCTAACCGAGAATCGAACCAAGAATTTCATGAACTGTAGTAGCTAGCTCTGACCACCAGGCCATGAGGCTGGTAATGAAATAATAATAATAATAATAATAATAATAATAATAATAATAATAATAATAATAATAATAATGAGTAGTTTAGTGATCTTTCAAAAGCCTGTAATTTCACTTCGGAAAGATCTTCAAAGGGGATAAAGGGAATTTGCATGGCTGTACCTTCGTTGTATAACATATACTCTAATTGTAAAGGGCTATTTTGATGGATACAACGACAAATACAGTAGGACTGGTAAGCTTGGAATTCAATCTGAGTAAATATGTGCGACTTTGTATCAAGGAAGACAAATTCAGAAAAAAAAAAAAAAACCTTGATGAGGATTGCATGATTGAGACAATGAAGGGAGGGCATTCATTCAAATATCTTGGTATATCGCTTAAAAGTTTAAAACACGTTAAATTTTTATGTAGACAGCAAAATTCAGAACCTGTACAAAAAGTTAAGATTAGTATCTTCCTTTTACTTAAGTAGGAACAAAATTTATTAGTTCTGAATTCTTTCATCTGTGCATCATTGAATACCATTCAAATAGCTGACCTATCCAAAATTCCCAATGCATTTCTAATTCATAGTGACAAAATTATTAAAAATGTCTTAAAAGAAAATAACAGTTACCTATCGACACTCCAGACAATAGGAACCTGGACTTTTCAAAGCCAGATGGGAAGCCTATTTGCAACACAAATACAGTGAAACCTCTTCTTATGGACACTTCTCATATACGGACAGATTTTTATGTCCCAACTGAAATAATATACAAATAATGATAAATTTAACTTTCGTTTACGGACACAGACACGGACAGCTGTTTCACAGTCCAAAAGCTTGCTTTACCTCCTGTCTGCGGACAGAACTTGGATTTTAAGACCTGATGTGTTACAAAAATGAAAAATTTAGTTTTGAGAACTGTACAGAAATTCCTTAACATGAAAGAAGGCAATAAGGGTCTCGTAGGCTACTACTAGCCCAGCCGGCTACCCCTTGTTAGCTGGAAGTGGGTGGATAAACAAAGTCATAAAATTTAACCTGTCTGATGGGTCCAAGGTTTCCGCGATCGTGAAATTGTATTCGACACATGATAGGGTTAGTAGGATTATTCTCTTCACTTCAATCAGTTGTCCTGTTTCGAAAGACATGGCACCTGAACGTAAAGGTTAAGTCGAAAACTGTAAATTACAGTACTGCATAGCTGTAGACCTAGAATAAAACTGCATGGCACAGTACTGTATTTTCCTTCTTCGGTCTTATCTACTGTAGTTCAAAGTTGCAAAGAATTTACTGTAGTACAGTATACTGTGTTTAGAATTAAACTACAGTAATACATTTCATTTAAAGCGTGAAGGGATACATAATGCATATTATGTATTTACTGTTAGATTGGGGAGCCTCCCTCCCAATAAAGGACACCTCCCAGATGCGGACAGATAGTTATGTCCCTTTGATGTCCGTAAATGAGAGGTTTCACTGTACCTGCAGTCAGTCAATCCTTATAGCTTGGGTTCTAGAAATTTAGCTGCATGGGTCAAAGCTCTACAATTAACAGATGCCAATGAAGAAATCAAAGATCCTAGAACTGGACTATACAATTCTTGATGAACAATATTAAGAAAGAACGAAGCGGATGTATGTATGTATGTATGTATTTATTTACACTGCAAGTGGGCAAGCACCCGGTGGCAGTGGTATATACAATATTAACAATACACAGTTAAAATGATAAGCAATACACAATAAAATTTACAATACATAATAAAATTTACAACACATATACAATTTTATACCCAATACAATAAGAATACACAATACAATTTAACACAATAATAATAAAACATAAAATAAAACACCTAATTTTACAACACAACCTACATAATTATGTATAGGTCCTACGTAAGTTTTAATAGTCTTTCACTTTACTCTCATCTCATTCCCTGTAGTGGCACTATGACGCATTTCACTGACACTTTAGCACACATTTCACTGACACTCTGTAACACATTTCACTGACACTATAGAACACATTTCATTTACACTATAAATTATCACTGATCGGAACTGTTCACTGCACTGTAAAACCATAACTTCACTGACTCACCTCGCTTCACTGATGCAACAGTTCAAATAAGTCAAATAATTGCATTCTTATGCATACTTATAAACAGAACTACATTTAAACTAAACATTTCTAGTCTAAGGCCCTCTTACACGCTATTTTTAAATAATTTACAATTCAAACCAAGGAAGTAAACTCGTCAGGCTAGATAAATACATGCCACCTTAAAAAATTAAATGTTGAATGTCACCTTAATTTTAATTTTCACTTTATACACAACTCTTTAAATTATTCTTGAATCTCCTTAAGGAAGGACAGCCCTCAAAGACCGCTGCAGGTAGGTCATTCCAATCATTTATAGTTCTATTTAAAAATGAGAATTTACCTACATCCGTTTTCTGTTTCCTACATTTGATTTTAAAATCATGATCGTTCCTACCATAGTACGTTGGCTTTTCTAACCGAGCCGTTATGTCTACCCATGCTTTCTGACCTAGATGTGCTCTATACAATGATGTTATTCTAGTTTTCCTACGTCTGTTTTCCAAAGTTTCCCATTTAAGTTCTTTTATCGTATCGTTCCCATCTTCTCTTTTACCTTTAACAAATTTAGCTGCCCTATACTGGATTCTTTCTAAGGAATTTATCTGATATATTCTATAGGGATCCCAACATGTAGTTCCGTATTCCATTAACGGTCGCACTAATGTTAGATATGCTATTTCCCTCGATTTGGGGCTAGCCTTTCTCAAGATTCTCATAATAAAGTGAAGTGCCCTCCATGCTTTGCCCGTAACATTATCAACATGCTCTCCCCAAGAAAGTTTGGAGTTTAAATACACTCCTAGGTATCTACAACATTGTTCTTGCGGAATTACAACACCACTGAATTCGTAATTAAGACTAGTTTCCTCTCGGGTTTTACAAAATGTTATAGATTTACTTTTAGAACCATTTATTTTCATCCTATGCTTTAACGCCCAGTTGTAAATGTTATTCAAGTCTGTTTGAATAGCATCTACATCTGAATTATTTCTAATCTTTCTATAGATAATGCAGTCGTCTGCAAATAGCCTCACATTTGATGTAATATCCTGGCATAGGTCATTTACGTATATTATAAAGAGTAATGGACCCAGAACGCTGCCCTGTGGCACCCCTGAACTTATATTTCCAATTTGCGATATTTCATGACCTACTCTAACTCTCTGGGTTCTACCTTTTAAGAATTCTTGGATCCATAGCACCACTCTTTTATCTATTCCTAGCCTACTTAACTTATCTATTAATATGTCATGTGGCACCAAATCAAATGCTTTCGAAAAGTCAATCACAACTGCATCGATTCTTCCGCCTCTATCTACCTCTTCAGCTAGATCCTGAACCAGCGACGTAATTTGACTATCACATGAGAAGTCTTCCCTAAAACCATGCTGGCGGTTGTAAAACCAGTCTTTCGCATTTAGAACATGACGAATATAATCCGATATCAAATGCTCCATGACTTTACATACGACAGATGTAAGGCTAATCGGTCTGTAGTTTCCGACATCTAATTTATTTCCACCTTTATGTATGGGTACCACTATAGCTGATTTCCAGTCACATGGAATAGCTGCATTGTTTATGGAAACATGAAATATACGCATTAAGTATGGAATTATGGCCTCGGAACCTAATTTAAGAATCTCTGTAGCAATACTATCTGGTCCTCGAGACTTCCGATTTTTTAATTTCGTTATTCTCTCTCTAACCCCTTTGGAAGTTATTTTGAAAGTCGAATTTGGTTCACATTCACGGTCTGTGACACAACCACTCCTATCAGCGGGATTATTATTATTATTATTATTATTATTATTATTGAAAACCGAAATGAAATAGGAATTTAATAAGTCGGCCTTTTCTTTGTCATCAGTTATACTTTCTCCGTTCTGATTTCGTAAAAGCACTACTCCTTCATTTTTCCCTTTTCTCCTGCGTACATAATTATAAAACTGTCTCCAATTGTTACTTTCATCTTCTTTTAAAATAGTTTTTAGAAAATTTTCCTGAGCTAACCTTTTTTCACACTCAAGTTTCTTAATTAATTCAACATATTTTTCCCAATGCTCATGGCTCCATTTACGTTTGCTAAATGCGCGCCTTGTCTTTTTCTTTAAGTAGCGAATATAATTAGTGTAATATTCTGGGTCCGGATTTTTCTTAATTATTTTAGAAGGTACACATTTTACTAATGCCTCGAAAATTATACACTTAAATTTATGCCACACATTTTCCATATTTCCTTCAGTCCTTAGAAAGTCATCATGCTTTTGTCGTAGAAATGTTTGTAATTCATGGCTTGGGTTAACTCCTATGTAGGAAGGACTTTGCAGTGATCTTAAATGAGAATAACTGGATGAGACATCATGAAGGTCTAATTTACAGTGAATCAGAAGTTCTTAAATGACAGCTCATATCTACCAGCCAGGACTGAGGACAGGCGTCCTAGATTCCTGTCCTTTCAGAGAAATACTGCACATCTCCTGCCATCACAGGATTTGCTCTTTGATTGCTGACAAACTTCGATGCAACTACTTCACTGTTTGTCAACTGATGACAGCTTGAGAAGAATCCATATTATTGTCATCCCAGCAAACTATGTGAAATATATAATCGAGCCTACTGCTAGATTCGAGAAATGTACCATTATATGGCTACAACACCATACTAAAAAATAAGTACAGTCCTCAAGACACCAAAATAAATGGTTTAATGGTGGCAGCTGTGATACTCTCTCTCTGCACTCTTCGGATTTGGACTAAAGAGGACCAAGATTGCAGACAGTGTCATTTACTGCTCTATACTGCGTCACCATCTACATATATTTAAGAATACACAAGAAGAAAATGATTTATTTAGCTTTCAATAATGAAAATGCCTTTTTTTTTTTAAAGTTAAAATCAAGATAACTATTTGTAGTGTTATCTCCATCCTTCATGACGCCTGGAGGTTGTAGTTTCAAACAGTGAATGGATAATACAGTTATTAAGAGCAGTCCTTAAAACAATAAGAATATATGAAATGTTCATCTTCGATAGTATTTGCACTTTCTTTCCCTGCCAATTATATGTACCTTAATGCACTTAAAAATAAGTTTTCAGTTTAATGTGCATCTGTTCAAAGCATTTAATTATGAAGACAATAGGTTTTTGACTGAACATAATTTTTTGATACAAAATCTACAGTATATTATTGCTGTATTCCTATAGTAGAACACAAACACTCTTATTCAATGAGCACCCTGTAACTACAGGCTCCAACTTGACACCGAATTTTCAAAACACGTTCTATATAATAACTGAACAAGAACATGATGAGTAAATTAAGAAAAGTCAGGTTTGCTGCTAGGTGGTCACAGAGCAACTGCCTATGGACTAAAAGATCTCTGATTCAATCCCAGATGGTGGCTGGATTTTTCTCATTGCCAAACTTCCTAGGGTCCACTCAGCCTCCTGTCAAGTTGAGCACCGGATCTTTCCCAGGGATCAAACTGCAGTCAGAGCATGATACTGATCATACCACATCATCCTAATGCTGAGGTCACCAAAGGATGGACTTCTACCTCCAAACCCCCTATCCACCTTCATGACATCTAAAGAATATCTTAAGGGGAGAGGATGGTATTTTTTGGTGAAAAATGAGTAAATTAAAAAAAAAAAAAATCTTTGAAATACTCTGTGATATGTGTGGAATGCATACCATAACATTTTGTGGGTATTTGTGCCCTTACGGATGTTGAGTCGCCATTTTTAAACTTCCTGCATTATGGATTTTTAAATCACTCGCCCACTTTTATTGTTGTTTCCGGTAAATTAAATTTTCAAAAAATTTTTTTTTCTTTAAAATACCCTTTGATATGTGTGGAATGCATTGCGTAATATTTTGTGGGTATTTGTGCCCTTATCGGATGTTGAGACGTCATTTTTAAACTTCCTGCACTATGGATTTTTAAATCACACGTCCGCTTTTATCAGATTCCAGTAACTTCATTTTTTTTTTTTGCTACATTGCCAGACAAAAATGGACATAGTGTCTGAACTATTAAAGATATATGCATGAAATTTAGAACGCACATTCTTTAGAATTTTGTTAATTGATTTCATTTTAAAAATACGTCCGTTTGTTTGCAAGAAAGGAAATAAGGAAATTGTTATTAAATTTTAATTGTTTATTTTACAAACTTAGAGACTAATATCAAAATTCTGTTACAGACAGTTTGTAGAACATGCTTTTCCAAATACATTGCAAAAAACTATTTGAATCTATCTTTAAAAACGGTTAGATATATCAGTTTTAGTACAATCCTGCATTGGGTATATTTTTTTTCAAATTTGGGCCCCCAAATAATTTTTTTCAAAATATTTTTATTTGGTTGAGTTTCCACAGCTATGAACTCTCTGCATAAAAAAAATTAATATTTTACACCAAATAGGACAAAAGTTTAAAAAAATACCATCCTTTCCCCTTAATGTATGTTATTAAATATGTTCTACTATGTAGGCCTATTCAAAAAGAGAAATGGAAGGGAGTAAAATATCCGTAATTATCTGGAGATGGACACAGCAAAAGATTCGAACTGCACAACAGGGAGGGCTTATCGAATGTTTAATTGAAAACAAGCAATGTCAATGAGAATGTGTAGCACTCAGCTGGGCTACCAGCCTGACTGTCCTTATCAGCAACCTCCCACCTACAACTTTGATTAGGAACAGCATGCACACAATTATCTCTGTAATACAAAGTGGTATCTGTCTGCATCCACACATTCATATTTTGATGAAATTGAATGGTGAATTTGCAAAACGACTTAAGTCCACATTTTGGGAGTTTTGAGTTGAGAGCATGAATTATGTTACTGTGTGCAAGGGGCATCGTTTAGTAGCAGAATGACTTTAATCCACGACTTTTGTATAGTTTTTATTAGCAGCAGAATATTTGGTTAAGGGGTAAAACGACTTTAGTCCTGGACTTAAGTTGTTTTTCCTATCAAGTTCTGAAGAAACTGATGTAATATGTAAGTTTAATCATACACTCAGTTGACAAACTGTTTTTTGTCTGTTATCATTGGTAATTCTTTCCGAACTTCTCACGTTTACCATTCCTTCCAGTGCATCCTTCAGTAGGCAGTTCTATTCAGCCAGTGACACAACCAATTCCCTTTCTACTTCTTGATCATTTCCAGCATCATTCTTTCTCCACACTTTCCAACACAGTGGTTTATTCCCGATCAATGAAACCAAAATTCAAGATATTCGTAAAATGCTTAAGTACATTCGTGATGAAGAAGATGTGCATATATTTTACGAAAACATTATAGCATGGGAGACAACAAAGAATTGGAAGATGAAACTAAGCTGTGGTCCCGTTATAACACTCCTAAGAGTTGTCTGTGTTCTTGTGATTGACAAATTGTTCAAAATAATGTTGTTCAATAACTGCAATAAGGTTATTTTATGATTTTGGTATAAATACATTTAGTTAAACATGTTTATGTGTCAGTAACCTAATAATTATGATGCAGGATTGAAGTTAATTTGCAGAATAACTTAAGTCCTGATGATAATTAAACTTTTTACGACCTGAAGAATAAGAAAGTATGAATTTTTATAATAAAACTATTTCTCTTACATACAAAAAATTATATTGTAACAATATATGATTCAGGGAGGCTAAAAGCAGTTTTCTTTAATTTTCTCGAAACTACTTCTAGGGACTTACGTCGTTTTGCAAATTCACTGTTCAATTGTTATTCAATGCAAAAGTTCTATTTCTGTAATGCTTACTATTTCTCTTCTTATATTCTCTCTAGTGTGGGGGTTATTCCTCTATAACATATTTTTGGGGGGGGGGGGATTTTTAGGGTGTGAATAAAAAATTAATAAAAAAATGTCCGAAGTCTATCAATGCAGACAGACATCACTTTGAACAACTCCTGATAACAATAACCAGGTTAGCACCCATTCCAAAATAAAAGTATAACTGTGTGCTTGCTATTCTACTATTCAGTAAAACAATGTGCATGTCTGATGCACGTGTTCCTGCTGAACAAACTGTACAATACTTTCCTGGAGAAACAGTCTGAGAAAATGTAATAGAGAAATTTAGAAATCTTCTCAGTATTCGTGAGCTGCCACAAGGGACAAAGGGTACTTAACCATATAAATGTTTACAAGTTCAGTGAACCATTAATTTTGTTTTGACAATGAAACTCCTACAAGTACATAGCTGCAAATACATTTTGTGATTAGTGGAAATATACCTAGTTTTAGAGAGGCAAGTGTTACAAAAAAGTAAAGAATGCTAATGAACTTGGTTTCATTTCGAATATAGGTGATGCTTCAGGACAGCAATTGATCCTTTCAATGCAGCTAAGGTTACAACCGGAATAATAGATGTAGGTATTCCAAGCCTCTTAAACACATCTTTCATGAAGAGAGTAGCGGTACCTCTTCCTCCAACCAGAAGTCCGATTACTTCAAGCTCTTTTAGCTGGTACTTTTGGAGGTAATATGGAATGGTAGGATTGTAGATATTCTTTTTTCCTTATCCACTTCTGCTGGCTGTTCCTCATTCGTTTCGAAACGCACAGTGGGATCAATTATGAATCCAGATCTTGTAGATTCCTTGAAAGCTATTATATCTATGTACTGTGTACTGCCAGTGATGGAGAGACCATGTACTTCTTCAAAGGTGTTGTAATCAGCATCTTTAAGGGCAGTGGCTATAATTGATCGTACTTGGTGGTGTCTAGCACAATATCAATAAATTCATGCCTTAAAAACTAGTGACAAGAAGTGAAAACCAAGAATTTTTGTATGTAGCCTGTGCAATGTTTCACAAAGAGACAGTGAGTTCTGATACTTCAATGGATTGAATTGAGAGGAGAAGTTCTCACTACTACTGCAGCTGTTGTAATTTATATTTACATTACAAGGCACTAATTGGGTTGAAATTCCTAATTTAGACGTGTTACTGAGATAAGAGTCCACATCCTTTACACCAGTGGTCGTCAGCACTCGCTGAAATGGGTAAAGGGTATCCGGAGCAACATCAAATGCACCACTGTGCAGCAGGCAGAAAGGGATAGAGCCAGCAGCTACGGTGCACCATAGTGCAGTCTCTTATCCGCGGGTAAGAGACGCTAGCCCGAACGTGCTCTGTGCTGACAACTGCTGCTTTACATTATCCATCTTCAATGGGGATAAATGAAATGGGTGCATTTCTTCTTCTTCTTCCCTTCAAGTATTATGCCAAATGGCCTGTTACGATCTCACAGTTGAATTTTAAATCCAGCGCTTCTTTGGACGACCGAGAGATCTCTTCCCGTTTGGACGATAGTGGAGCATGACTTTTGGGATTCTATCTCTATGCATGCGATGCAGATGATTTATCCAGTTGTTCTGATAATGTTTTACATGATTAATTACAGGTTCTAGTTGCAATTCTTCCATTACATCTTCATTGCATTTGTGATCCCATTTCGTATATCCCGCTGTATATCTCATAAATTTCATTTCATTGGCCGTTATTCTGCTTTCGTCTTTCTTCCCCAATGTCCATGCCTCGCCAAGGTCTAGTAAAGGCGAATTCGAGTATGCCTTTGTACTAGGGAAGGTTTCATAATGTTGTTAATTATTCCAATTGTTTTGGTGTATTTAGAAATTTTCTGTGAAATGTCTACTTCATCAAAAAAAGATAATGTGTATCCAAGATATGTAAAAGAATTTATCCTTTCTAATATTTTTGAATCTAAACATATTTTGCTAGGCACAGGGTATTTTCCGCAGAAGGCCATAATTTTAGTTTTCTTTATTGATTTTCATATCATATTTAATTCCAATTTTGTTAAAATTAAAAATTGAACATCGTAATTCATCTTCTGAGGATGCCACCAGAACTAAATCGTCTGCAAAAAGTAATGAATCTAGTTGTAAATGTCTGTTGAGTTGTATATATCCATGAGGCAATTGTTTCCAGTCTCTAATTATTTGATTCATATATATATATAATAAATAGCAACGATGAAAGGCCGCAGCCTTGCCTTACTCCTGTATGAATTTCTGTCCAATGTGATAATTTGTCACACCTTACTGCAATTACAGTAGATTTGTTTTATAGATATTATATATGTTTGCTATAAGTTGTTGTGGAACATGGTTTGTGGCTAATACATTTAATAATTTATTTCTGTTATGGGTGCATTTCATTTGGTGAATTGTTTCAGGTTAATATATTTTAAACAAAAACTGGCGAACATATTGGTCACATACTAAGTCATCATCAAGAACATTCACTGAAAAATAAAAATATTTTTCTAAACTGCTGGTTAGATACAGGAAACAATTTATTTCATTACTTAAGCTTTTTATTATCTTCCAAATTTTATACAAGAGTCAACCATCTAGCAGTGACTAATACAATGGCTCGAATGGGAAGAAACAACCACACTTCTGCAATACTATTCTCTCACTTGCCTATGGGGAAAAGTGCAGCAATTCAGGTCAGTGATACTCAGGTTTAGAACTTCCTATCGTCATTATTCTCAGCTTGTGCTTTACTATTAGTGTGTGTGGTAAAACATCATTCTCCAGCTCCCTACATCTTTGTATTTTTAAATAAATTCTACGAGTACAACTGATTGCTTTCTCAATTCGGTAGTTTCCTAGTACCCGGTACTCGTTACATAGGTCCTTTTTATGTTTACACAGTGGCTCCTTTCTGAAAAGAATTTTAATAGTTTGTTACTAGATGTGATTCTAGTCAGTTTGTAATATATTTTTGAATGTGTTCTTAGCTTAGGTTAGGTTAGGTTAGTTTAGATTGTAGTTCATTTCCGACAAAAGAAAATATTTTTATCGTTATCTACAATAATGTGTTCTTAGGTTAGGTTAGGTTAGTTTAGGTTGTAGTTCATTTCCGACAAAAGAAAATATTTTTATCGTCATCTATAATAATGTGTTCTCAGGTAAGGTTAGGTTAGTTTAGGTTGTAGTTCATTTCCGACAAAAGAAAATATTTTTATCGTCATCTATAACAATGTGTTCTCAGGTAAGGTTAGGTTAGTTTAGGTTGTAGTTCATTTCCGACAAAAGAAAATATTTTTATCGTCATCTATAACAATGTGTTCTCAGGTAAGGTTAGGTTAGTTTAGGTTGTAGTTCATTTCCGACAAAAGAAAATATTTTTATCGTCATCTATAATAATGTGTTCTTAGGTTAGGTTAGGTTAGGTTGTAGTTCATTTCCGACAAAAGAAAATATTTTTATCGTCATCTATAATAATGTGTTCTTAGGTTAGGTTAGTTTAGGTTGTAGTTCATTTCCGACAAAAGAAAATATTTTTATCGTCATCTATAACAATGTGTTCTCAGGTAAGGTTAGGTTAGTTTAGGTTGTAGTTCATTTCCGACAAAAGAAAATATTTTTATCGTCATCTATAATAATGTGTTCTTAGGTTAGGTTAGGTTAGGTTGTAGTTCATTTCCGACAAAAGAAAATATTTTTATCGTCATCTATAATAATGTGTTCTTAGGTTAGGTTAGTTTAGGTTGTAGTTCATTTCCGACAAAAGAAAATATTTTTATCGTCATCTATAATAATGTGTTCTTAAGTAAGGTTAGGTTAGTTTAGGTTGTAGTTCATTTCCGACAAAACAAAATATTTTTATCGTCATCTATAATAATGTGTTCTTAAGTTAGGTTAGTTTAGGTTGTAGTTCACTTCCGACAAAAGAATATATTTTTATAGTTTTTCTTTTCAGAAAGGAACCACTGTGTAAACAAAAAAACGACCTATGTAATGAGTACCGGGTACTAGGCAATTACCCTCAATTCTCCCAGAATATCGAAACTTAGTTTATAATCCCAAGAATGAAAAACTTCCAATCCTTTCGCATTTCTCATTCTCTGTTGTCATTCCTTACCCAAATTTCATTTTGGTATTTTTTTAGAGGAAGGGACATTGAATCCCAAAATAAATATTTTACATTTTCACTGACATATCTTACCACTTTCCACAGCCAATATTGGAAATAATATTAAAAATTAGATCTGTTGGGATAAACATCAAGATATCTCATGTTACATCGCTTCGTGTTGGTTGATGACACAAAAAACATGAAGAGAGCAAGAGTGAAAACTTAATACTTTGTGCACACAGACTGTTTACTACCTTAAAACACAGTATCAATAACAATAAAATTACTTTCAATACAAGTGCTATTAATTCACATTTCCAGAAAAGTAGAACAAAGAAAGAAGACGGTAGTTGCACTTACCAGAACCTATTCCCACAGATTCGAACCCATCTTGCTGGCCAAAGTTATCAATCATCTCAAAGCTGCCAGTATGATCTACTTGCGGAAGGGCCGATCCTTGTGGAATGAATGAGCCATCTACAGGCAGAGCAGAAATCACTGCTTTGCCATCTTGCATCACACACAACGAGCAAGTAAGTACAACATGCCATCACATACAACTAGACAACAACCATTCTCACTCCGACATAAAAAAGTGAAAGCTACAATGAAGACAGTGACAAGACCATCTGATGGACAGCAATTATTTAAAATATTAATCAGTAGAAAACACGCAATACATAATCAGATCAAAACAACTGAATATAGGTATACACAGTGCTTTTTTTTTCTGGTCCAGCACTTTTTTTGCTGTATTTTTCATCATGGAACTAAGAAGCATGTTAATATTTTTAACAAAATTTTTCTTTTAATTCCGCTTAGGCCTTGAAAAGTCTTAAAATTGAATGAAAAGGAGTTAAAAACAACAAAATTCCCATGTCTGAACAGTAATCATCTACCCTCTGCTATAATATAGGCTATTCTACATAGAGTTTTACCACCTTTTCCTCCAGAAAAAAGCACTGGGTACATACACACATAATGTACGAAATATCAGCAGCATACACCAACATTCCCTTCCGCACACATGTATGATTTTACGTTTTTTACTGATATAACAGAGTTCTTGTTTTTTTGTTTCTTTAGTCCATGTAACAGTCCTGCTTCAACTACAGTAAAACCTCGATAAGACGCGCCCGCTTATTACGTTATCCCCGTGTAATACGCTTTTTTTTGTCCGGTCCCTGCACATTTTTCATACATAATGCCTTTATAAAAAATACCCGTTTGTTGCAGTCCAGTCCCGCATAATACGCTATTTTTGTGGAATATTTTCGATGTAATTTTCAGCAATGTACTGTAACAGCAATGAAACATTTTGGCCATTGAACTCACTGGTGCCATTAACCTGAAAAGTATTCGACCCTTTACTGCACATTTGATCCTTCATGCTGTACAATACCCCACTCTCTTGTTACGCTCTCTTATTCAACTCTTTACCTGCACGTTTAAAGTTTACATACAATTGCAATACCCCACCCTTTTCCTAACCCTCTCTCTCAAACAGCGTTCCTCAGTCGGCCGTAATAAAATTCTGGAAGTTTTTGCCGGTCAGTTTGTTGTCCTTAGTGTATTGAAGTGTCTGTGAGTGTCATTACAATGAGTGTTAAACAAAACATGCTTTGGAAATCTTGCGAAAGTACTATGAAAAGAGTACTCTTAATCAGAAACAACTGTCTGATTCATTAGGAATCCCATCATCGACATTAATGACGATAATAAAAAAATCGCGACTCAATCACTGCAGCTGCGACGTCAGAAGGATTAAGTGCAGGAGAGTGAAGTGTGGTGAACATGAGGACTGGCAGAACACGCACACGGCAAAAAACTATAAATTACTTTTTTCAAAAGAATTACCGGTAAGTACAGTACATATTGTAAATGTCTTTGACATAATAGTACAGTAATTACATAAGTAATGGAGTAATACTGTATTACCTTTCATGAATCATGTATCTCAATGAAGAAAAATGCTTATAGATACTGTATGTAAGTCAAAATTAGTATACCCGCCTAATACGAGATACCAGTTATTACTTGGTTTACACGCGGTCCCTTGAACAGCAGCTTATTGGGGTTTTACTGTATCTATTTTAGTCATTTTGAAAACAAGAAGGATAATTATTAACAAAAACAGATTAGGGTAACTAGTGAATTCCTGAAAATAATAAGCACATTAAAGTTCAACATGATGAAATACCTGAGTTTACAATTATGTATGTAAATTTAATTTCTGCAATATTACAGGTTCCAACCTCATAGTAAATGTCACACAGGACTTGAAAGATTCAATAGACCCAAAAGAGTAGGCGAACCTTTTTGGTTTCTAGCAATAGGACCTGGGAATAAAACCTTAAGTACAGCGATTCCGGAATATTGACAAAAATTTATTTTTATACACACTGCCATCATGAAAATCTTAAATCTTATCCAACAAAGTATTCCCAAAGTAAAATTTTGAATACATACAACGAAAATTTAGGAGAATAAATTCTGGTTTTCTCAACATTACTGCATTCTTGGTTGCCCGGGGGCTCCAAGCTAATTTATGCACAGTCCAGAATTTAACGCTAATTTTCCAATCACCCACCTCAACATTCAAATCTCCTGCTAATTGGGTAGAAGGAGAAAAATTACGATTTGTAGCAGAGTTGGCATGTCCGACATCCTGAAGAACAATGACTTCAAACCAATTATAAAGACATTCTTTGTAAAGAAAGTTCTCAAATCTACCGTAGGCCTGTGTTGAACAATTGACAAACTGCAAATAATTCACGGTAGGCTAATTTTATAATGTGCGCCAGTGTTATTATCAGTCAGTACGATTTATCAACGAAGTACCATTTTTAAGTTAACATTTTTGTTTTCAAGTTCAAGGCTCATGTTGTACCCACACCTTTCTGTTGATTAATCTTGGTAATTAGCAATGGACTGCCGGTCTTTTACAAAGTATGTGACAAGGTCAGTGGGTTAATTGAGGGGGATGTCTAATGACGTGAGGACGAGGAACATGTGAAAAGATGACTAATGGTTTAAGATCCTCTGCCTCATGTCACTTTGACCAGTGGCGTATACTGGTTAAAGGGTTTGGGCTACCGCTGACCCTATTATTACACAAAATATATCAAACAATTACTTTAATTTTAATTACTGTGGTAAAACTAATAATACAAAATTATTACATTATGTTATATTATAAACATTTTCTTTTGTAATTTCCTTGGGCTACCGCCGGTAGCCCCGATAGTCCGCAAAATACGCCCCTGACTTTGACATTCCCTCAAATAACCCATTAACCTTGCCACATATCTTGTAAAAGTCCGACGGGCCCTTGCTAATCACCTTAATCATTGGTGTACATGAACCTCAAATTAGGATTAATTTCAGCATATTTTTGCGAATAGAGATAATGCCATACGTATCTCAATGTTACGAAAATATGATATACCGGAAATATTCTTTCGTAACATGTAGCCTATAATAATTATCCAAACTAAACTAGGAATTTGCCGTATTATAATTAAAACTACCTTCAGTTGGTGGAGGTGCAGTAGCAACCGGGTTCAATTCATCCTCCAAGCCAGCAAGTTGATCCTGCTCACGAGCTAAAAATTCTGCTGCTGGGTCAACTTCTGGCTGCTCAAAATTATCACCAAACCCATCCATTCCTGAAAGACGATAATATCTATGTCTGTAATACTTCAAATAACACAATGATCATAATTGTGTCAAACTACTTCACATATTTGACAACTTACTTTCTTAGACGATCCAAGTGCCTCGATTGACAAACTGACGGAAGTTGAATACCGCTTAGCGCTCACCGTGCTTATGACACTGTAAAAGCAACGGAATCGGAAATAACATTGGTCATGCCAGGATTACAAATAACTATGGACAGACCACGAACGGACCAACCAGTGATGAGGCGTGCTCAGAACGCGTCTTCCCTTGTGTATGACGTCACGAGAGGAGCATTGTGGTGTGCACCAATGTTCAAAGATATTTGACCTATGATTTTAGACGGATAAAATAATATTTGGAAAAATATTGATGTAGATTAAGTATAAATTATTCTCATAATTGACAGTATCAGTGGTTTCCCGCTGAATCTAGTGCTTTTTCCTAGTGGGGGAAGAAATTTTAAATTTTATAATGCGGGTATATTTATGTACTATTGGCGACACTGTTTGTTATCTTCGCCATCTATTTACTTTCGCCTTCCACTGAAGGCAATTGGCTTAGCATGACAACTCATCCTGTTCAAAGTTTTTATGTTGTTTTGTTTCCCTTGAGTAATAAGACAAATGTCGGGATGAGCCCTAAAAGAAATGGGCCACGGACCACTTTCCTTCCCCCACTCTTTTCTCTTCTACTATCATAAAGAAAATGCTAATATCTTAGATTTATTTTATTTTCTTGGGTTATTTTACGACCCTGTATCAACATCTAGGTTATTTAGCGTCTGAATGATATGAAGGTGATAAGGCCGGTGAAATGAATCCGGGGTCCAGCATCGAAAGTTACTCAGCATTTGCTCGTATTGGGTTAAGGGAAAACCTTGGAAAAAACCTCAACCAGGTAACTTGCCCCGACCGGGATTCGAACCCGGACCACCTGGTTTCGCGGCCAGACGCGCTGACCGTTACTCCACAGATGTGGATGTGGACTAATTTCTTAGATAATACTATAATATGATAATAGGGGAAAATAAATATATTGTAAGTTCACAGGGCTAACGGCTTCGAAGCTGGGTATCTGGTTCTAATGAAGTGCATAGATAGCAATATAACATGGGGGCATGAGATAATTACTCTGCCTGCCATAATAAAATTCGCTTCAATTAAATTCCCCAATGAAAAAAAAAAAGAAGCGACACTTACATGAACAAATTATCGAACACTATCGATTAGTGAAGTTGGGTCAGTGTACAGGAAGATCCGAAAGTCTTGTCACCTTCCCCCACCCCTTGTTTGTGTATTAATGTGCTTCAGTTTTGAACATTTCATAGCAGATGTGTGACAATGGTTGATACTTTACGTTCCAGCTTGTTTAGTGATCCAGAACATGAGTATGGGCACCTAGATCATACTGTATCCCTGTGGGGAATAATTAAGCAGTACCGGTATGTCTCGAAACATCGATACAAGACAATTTAATTGAAGATTTGAAGCAAACTGTTAGGGAGACATTCAGGTGCCCATACTGATGTTCTGGATCACTAAACAAGCTGGAACATGAAGTATAAACCATTGTCACACATCTGCTATGGCATATTCAAAATGGATGCACATCAACACACAAACAAGGGCGGAGAGTGACAAGACTTTCAGACCTTACTGTACAGTTTTAGAAAAACATTTTGTCCCATAGATATTCCTATATCCCAGAAAAGAGGCAGTGCGCATGATCAGAGAACGAGCAACCTGGTTCACAAGAGAATGACTAGTTCAGGTAATAAAATTAGTTTTGTTTCGTTATATATCTGAAAATGCGCAATGCCTCCTTTCTGGGACTTACAAAGTATCTATGCGACAAAACTTTTTTCTAAGACTGTACGTACCCTAAAGCTATGGTTCTGCTACGGCGATCATCGACATATCGGAACCATAGCTTAAGATGTAGAGAGAGGTATTGCAATCCACACTGGTCAAAGAAAGCAAGTCCTCACACTGACAAGTCCAAATCATGGTGCTTGAATTTAATGAAAATGCATATTTAAGCTAATTTTCGTTCGTTAAGAAATGTGGTGATAGTCATTTGTTTTGGTTTTTCCTCGTTTATGAAATATGACTTGAAACTCGATGCTACTTAAACTGCTTCTTGCTCACACTTGAATCCTCGTAGTTCTGCGACACCATATCACAGCTCTCACATTTTTTAACTTTGTCTCATCTTAAATATGATAGTGTGGACAAAGACCATTGAACAGTACAAACATTTTATATAAGTCAGGCTGGTTTGTCACACACACACTGTTTCCAACAAGCAACATTGTTGTAAGAACATTATCAAACATCCTCACATGTTTCCCCGTCACATATCCACACTTCTGCCACGCGTATATTAGCATGTCTTTGAGGACAGGTGAATGAAACTGTTGATACACAACAGATGGAATGTCATTATGAAGCCCCACTTCGCAATGTGTTTGGAATGTTATCACAGATAATTTTGTGTCTGAAATTGGCTACACTCTTCTAGCCTTCGAATTACAATTTTATATTGCCTAAAAAATACACATCCAGGGGTTGCACAAATCTTGTAGTTCTTGGAGGAATAATTTGTTTTTTAATTGTCGTGCTATGAAAAGTATTGTTTACTTCATCAGTACATGTAGTGTCATCTATTGACCATTCCAGGAATCCAGAAGTAATAGTGTGTCTTTCTTAACATTTGGGAGAAAAAAAAAAATCTCTTTTCTTCACCTGACATAAATAGGAACAGGCATTTGAGATGGGCAGGGCATGTGGCACGTATGGGCGAATCCAGAAATGCATATAGAGTGTTAGTTGGGAGGCTGGAGGGAAAAAGACCTTTGGGGAGGCCGAGACGTAGATGGGAGGATAATATTAAAATGGATTTGAGGGAGGTGGGATATGATGATAGAGACTGGATTAATCTTGCTCAGGATAGGGACCGATGGCGGGCTTATGGTTTAACATGTTACCACAGGAAGCACAGGAAGTGCCACTTGACATATTCAAAGTCAAAGTGAAAACGTGGCTTCTTAGAAACCCATTCTATTCTGTACAAGAATATTTTGAATCAGAAAATCAAGCTGTAGATATTTTTTAGGTTTCTTTCTCTGAATTGTATTATTATTTTGTAATATATTAGGAAATTCTCATAAATTGTTAAGTTAATTCTTGTTTTATTGTATATAAACGGAGCAAATCAAATAATATTTGTGATCAGTATGTTACAATTTTCATCTACATATTAGCCTATTTTTGATAATCTTGACTCTCAATTGTAAACTCTAAGGAGTATTTGTGATCATTTTGTTTTATGTTTAATGTTGTAATAGAATAATTTTCGTTTTTGCACGATAATTTCACACGTGTAATTTGACAATGTCATTAGCTTTTGCTATGACAGCTAATAAATACTACACTACTATTATGTGAGGGTGGCAATGAACCTACAGGTTCCTTAAAAACCATTTGTAAGTAAGTAAGTAAGTACCGGAACTGATTACATGATATTAAATGGCTCATCTTTTTCTATCTCTTAAGTCCAAATTCCCCTTTCGGTTATTGAAAGAATATGCACGATTATGTTCCTAGACTTCCAGCTGCATAGCTATGGATTTGGATGATGTACGGATGAGTGAAAGAAGCCATGGATTGCACTGTTATTTTATTAATGTGAGTTAAGAGAAAAAAAAATTGACTCGAGTATTACTGCGAGAGCTGTGATGTGGTGTCACGGAACTATGAGGATCCGAGTGTGTGCAAGAAGTGGCATAAGTAGCAACGATTTTCAAGTCAATATATTTCGTAAACGAGGAAAAAAGCGAAACGAATGACTATCACCACGTTTATTAACGAACGAAAAGTAGCTTAAATATGCATTTTCATTAAATTCAAGCACCATGACTTAGGATAGTTCCCTTGTCAGTGAGTGAAGGTCGATTTAACTCATCCTGAAGTCCCTGAAGAAAAGCAAAAGCCAAGCACCAATTTGTGCAGTGACGTCACCAGGATCAGAGCAAGGGGGGTGCGGATGGGGTGCGAGCTGTAAAAATGTGGTACATAAAAAAATCCAAAATGTTATTTCATGCACTTGCGCACATACTATACATCTGTTTATTAATATTAATATTAATATTATTATTATTATTATTATTGCTCATCACATCCATTACGATACACTGTGGGACGTAGTTGTTTTCTCACATCCAAGAAATTGTTTGTTTGTTTTTCTTCTTCAAAATAATTTATGCCTAGTATTTTGTTAATAAATTGCCCTTTGGGGTGCGGAAAGGGGTGCTCCGATTTTTTATGGGGTGCTTGCGAACCCTTTCGCACCCCCCTAGCGAATTGAATTTGTGAATGCATAAATTTGGAAAATATTAAAATATATGATGGGGGGAATCATGTAGGACTGTGACCTGTATCTTTTAGGACTTATTTCAACATTTGTCCCAGCACCTTAGGAAAATCACAGAACACCATTGGTAGGATGAGTTATCTTAATTTAAGAGACTAGACAGTTGGCTATATGATGGCTATAAAATAAGCTCCCTCGACCTTTAGAATATAGTGGTGAAAGGGTGGATATTCTAACTATGGTAGTGTGATGATGAGTGGTTGATGGTAGAGCATATTTGCTATCTTAAAGGGCCGGCAATAGGATCTAGACCCCCTCCATTTGCAATTCAATTTGAAATCTTTATAAGCAGAGGGAAGTAATTTAGATTTATAACTTTAATTAATTTTTAGCTAGAGTGTTACTTTAACCTACATAAAGTTGTTTTCTTATAGCCTAATATGATCTGGGTATGAAAGTTATTGTTTTAATTATTTTTTTGACCCTTCCCTTGAAAATGTTCTGGATCTGCAGTATCAGTCACTAGCTGGCCCTACTTAAATACGATCACAGACAATTCTGGGAACTTCTCGAAGAAGAAGCAGTCCTAGGTGACACAAGTTGCCCCTCCTGCTTCAGAAGGTGACACCTATATATTATGCACCTTCAATTTTTTCCATTTTTCTATGCTTCTTTATTGTGAAATATTTAAAACATGTTTCGCAATCTACCAAATTCGGTGAGCAACACATATTTGGGAAACTGTTCCATTGAGTGATGGAGAACTATTAACTTCTTGTAAGTGAACTAAGTAGCCTGCACCCTTAATACAAGACTCGGACGAAAAAGAGGAAAGGAATGGGAAGGGGAAAAAAAGGGAGAGGTGGTATATTTGATGCTCAAAATTTACAATTTACAATGCGGAAATAAAAGTATATACATTTTGATATATATTTTTTTATTTGATACAAATTTCACAAAATGAAGGTTATACCAGTTTCATCTCATGATAATTAAATTCATTTACTTTCCATAACTTTGGAGTTCTTGCATGAAATATAATATACATGTCACAGATAGCTGTTCTCAAAGTTGTTGTATTTATTTATTTTTTTTTGAAACACGGAAATGATGGAACTTTTTAAAAAAAGCTACAAATTCTTTTATATTTGTTTTTGGTTTTTGTTATTTTTGTGGGATTGTCACAGCTGACATAATTACATGATGCTATGGATTTTTTTGTGTTGTAAATATAATTACTCAGTAAATACTTATATTTAATTTATTCTATTTTACACATCACACATTTAACAAGACAGACATTTTTATTGATTGCACTAGTTTACAAAGATGAATCCAAATGCTCCATGTTTTTAAATGAAGCTTTGCAGGTAATTTTTTGCTCACGATTTTAGACTATGTTATATCTGCATCTCCAGTTATAATACTAAGCTTGAAGGAAGATGAATTTGATCCAATTTATATCACTGGTGTAATCATACCAGACACCAAACCCACAGAACTATAATAAATAATAATAATAATAATGATGATAATACTGTTACAGTGGGGTTCCACTGTAATATGTTGCAAAAGAAACAATGGCAGATGAGACTATTCCACGTCCCATCCCTTGTATTCCTTCTCTGGACTGTATTGAACAAGAAACAGCAGAGGCACTGATACTGGAAGTCAACAGGTGAGATGAAAAAAGGGACTAATACTAAATAACTTAATGTTCCATTTGAGATAAGATAACTGTATGTGGTACTCTTATCATGTCACTCTTAGAATCACTTTATAGAATTTGTTAGTGACAATTTAATATGAGTAATTTTGTATTACTTGTTTCACTAGCGTTAATGCTAATAATACGTCTTGCCATGAGAATTCCTACGATTCACACAGCAATATTTTCCTTAACACTTCTAAGTTCATTTCATAAAACTGACAGAATTCTTTATTCAACTTACTAATTAAATAAAATGTTTGGCCAAGCATCTGCATAGAATTGGAAAATATCAGTCTCCTAACTGTCCACTGTGCAACTCAAATCAAGAAATGGATTTAGAACATCTCAAAATCTGTGCGTCAGTGGCTAACCATGACAATATCTTTGAAAAATATTGGCGTGCAAGAGGTCAAATGACTGGCATTAGAAAACAACAACAACAAATTAATTAATTTTATATCTATTTTATCACTGTATTAAATCAAAACATATTTAGGACCCTGTTAAAGAAATTCAAGAAAGTTCTCATTAAAGAGAAAGGAATGTCATTCAAAGAAGAACCAATATCTTTTAGACTTAGAATAAGTTTCTGATAACAAAGAACATTTCTGAACGTGACAAACTAAATAAAACAAAAACATATGGTTTAACAATAAAATTGCAACACAGAAATCTAATGTGTTGGGGTTTCAAAGTAAAAACCAACAGTAAAGCAAAATATTAGGCCTAATTAACAACAAAATTATCGAGTATGTAAATTAATTCAGTTATGTAGGAAGTTTAGTTTTGCATGAAAATGAAAAAAAAAAAAAGATATTGACAGTAAAATTCCAAAGTTTTCAAAAAATGGATATCTTCAAACCCAACATAGTGTAGAGTGCGAAAGGATACTAGAACAAAGTTATACAACACACTAGCTCTTCCTGTGTGAAAGATAGTGAAAGGTGGACTGTCACATATCCAGAATGAAACCTCCTGAGATGAAATTTACGTGAAGAACAGCAGGATGCAATTTTATTGGTCAGATTTCAAATGATATGACGAAACTGAACTCCCATTACAAACATTCAATGTATAAAATGGATTGGATTGAGCATTTGAAGCATGTATATGTGTGTGTGTGTGTGTATATATGTGTGTACGTATGTATATATATATATATATATATATATATATATATATATATGTGTGCCCAAAAATGAAATTTGACACTTGTTTTATATGACTCATTAGGAACAATTTATTTGCAATTTATAGTTATATTCATAAAAAGTAATTTATGAAGACCCTCTGTCAGATATTGGTTCAAGCAGCTTTGTAGTGCGCCTTGGATTTGCCTGGCAACTGTCATATCAGGACTAGACTTCTTCAAAAACAATAGAAATGTGACTACCATATTAGCCAATTCAGTGTCATTTATAACACTCGTAACATGTTATTTTATAAAATATATATTTCATTAAGAGAGAATTATAGTAGAAAATAAGGGACAGGCTGTAAGATTTAAAATTTGCTGACGATATTTGTCTCTCGTCATCAACAATAAATTAAGTGATATGAAAGGAAAGTTCGGGGGAAGCCAGGAAGGAGCAAAGATTGCAGGGCTCAATACAAATGCAAAGAAAACAAAAGAAATGACAGTAAATGCAAGAATAAATGAAAAATTGGTTTTAGCAGAAGAAGACATAGAACAAGTAGAACCCTTCATCTGTTACTTCGGAAGTGTAGCTACTAGAAGTAGTGGGTCTGAAGATGATGTGAAGTACAGAATTAAAAAGCAATTGTATACAATATGGTATTATGAAAGAACAAACATTTTTAATACCAATGTCAAATCACTTCTTCATTATGCATGCGAAGCCTGGAGAATTACAAAAATTAACAGTAATTCATTGCAAACTTTCATAAACCATGCTTATGACGCGTTGTAAGTAGTGAGTTATATCAAACGAAGATCTCTGGAAAATTATAAACCAGATGCCAGTTGTGGTTGAGATTGAAAGAGGAAATGGAAATAGACTGGTCACACAATGAGAAAACGAGAAGGATCTATACAGAAGACAGAATTGGACTAGAATCTACAAGGAGTCTGAATGAGAGGCTGTAAGACGTGAAAAGAAATGCAGCTGATGAAGTTGGGGTAACAGATTTCCCATGTTGCAGCGGGAACAACATGAATTAAGTCAAGTTATTTGTTATTAACTTTTGGATAGTTTATTTTTCTTGCCTATCGTAATTTCGTTCTGTACTAGAAAAAGTAAGACAATTAATTGTAAGATATTTCAGACAGACTGCCTAATACAACCTGAAAGATGCAAACTTATTTTCAAAACAAAAATTTAAAATTCGCATTTTATGTCTATTTTTAATTAACTTTCATATGTAAATATTTGTATGTCTAATAATAATAATAATAATAATAATAATAATAATAATAATAATAATAATAGCAGTAGTAGTACAGACGTGGACAAATTATTAGCAAAACTGACGATTTTTATAGTATAATTTTACAACATTTGACTTTTCGATTTTGACTGCAGTTGACATTTTTACATAATTCTGAGTGCTATAATAATAAAAATGTCAACTGCGGTCAAAATCGAAAAGCCAAATTTTGTAAAATTATACCATAAAAATCGTCAGTTTTGCTAATAATTTGTCCACGTCTGTAATAATAATAATAATAATAATAATAATAATAATAATAATAATGATAATAATAATAATAATGATGATAATAATAATGATAATAATAATGCGTACTGGTAAATATTCAATGTCTGCTGTGCAGTTTGGAGGAAATAACAGACAATGGTCACTCCAGCCACACACTACAATCACAGTCTACTATATACAGTCACGAAGCTTGAGTTTTGAGGGTGCTAGAAACAATAGACTGTGATGGTACTATTTTGCATTGCCTGTAATGAGGCGATATTAGCGATCCTAGTGGTGAGCAACTACCTATGTTTGCATATTTACTACGTATTGAGCTTCGTGACTGTATATACTTTTTTTTTTATTTTATTGGGTTATTTTACGACGCTGTATCAACATCTAGGTTATTTAGCGTCTGAATGATATGAAGGTGATAATGCCGGTGAAATGAGTCCGGGGTCCAGCACCGAAAGTTACCCAGCATTTGCTCGTAATGGGTTGAGGGAAAACCCCGGAAAAAACCTCAACCAGGTAACTTGCCCCGACCGGGATTCGAACCCGGGCCACCTGGTTTCACAGCCAGACGCGCTGACCGTTACTCCACAGGTGTGGACTCTGTATATACTAGATTGTGCTACAATCATGGTGAATAGAAGCAGAAAGTGTGATCACACTGCTAGCACACGTAGACTGCTACAGAGTGATGCTATATCTACGAGATTGAAGTGGGCATAATATTATTCAATGCACGAGTTGGTGCTGTATTTCATATTACGTGAGCCATTTTAGCAACTAAGAGACAAATGAATGCCTATGATCACTTGTTAATAAAAAGATATACATGTACATTAGTCCCTCTATTTATAGAAAGATCTGGTAATTTATGTCTCATCATTTTCTTAATTATGTTGGTTCTTTTAGGAAATAAATTTATATATAGAAATCACAACTGAAAGTAAGTCGTATAGTACTTTGAATACATACAGAACACATTTATGGAGTAGTTGAATTAATAATTATGAGACCAATTAGAATTATTTATTAGGATGAAGTTAAGGCCATCAGGCCTTCTTTTCCACTCCACCATAAATCATTCTGAAGTACAAAGTAATTTGTACAATATAATAAATGATCAAGATCAAGCTAAAAATGTTGACTGTGAAGAGAAAGCGATTTATGAAAGCTGTACTTATTCCCTTTTGAAAGAAACATACAGAGATACAGTCAGAAATTTCACTATTTGTGATCTTCTGGCGAATCATCTAGAGAGGTCAAACATTTTTTCAATGAATTTGGCATTACTAATAGTAATTTAAACTCCTTTATTGAGGGAATCATTGGAGATTTTGTTGCTATAGTGCACCACCATATTGATGAACATAAACAGTAATAATAATTGTGTAAAATTAGCCTATATCAATTATTATTGTCTGCAAAGATAGATCCAGTAGGCTGTGTCTTACGGCAACTTGCACAGAAGCAAGCAGTTCCATTGTTGTAAATTAACTCATATGACTTTTCCTTTCTTTCACTCTCAGATTTAAGAAGAACTAGAAAACTCCTTGTAAGGGGAAACTTTTTTCTTAAACATTATGAATGCTATCTGTACTGTACTGTTTAGAGAAAATGAACACTTTTTAAATCAATGACGTCAAGTATTTTAACATCATAAACAATTATAAAATTTAAGTAATGTACTTCAGGGATTGTTTCTACACAGATAATTTTTATGCTCTTCATTGTACACATTTTGAGAATAACAGGTACCAGTTACTAAAAAAACAAAACAATTTTGTTTGATCAATTATTCCTTTCCAACTACAAAATAATATAACTGAAATCTGTTACCATGTTCAGTTTGACAGAACAAGCTGTAATGCTATTCAATTAGTACAAGGATAATTTGATATTAGTTTCGTGTTACGTGCTGAGAGAAGCTTAGTTAATGTTTTCAATTCCAACATATCTGAACACAGTAACTTTTCGTTCTGAAAAGGGATTTTAAAACGTTAGAGCAGAAAATCCTCACAAGACAATGCTGATCCTAAGCACATTGCAGGGAATACAAAAATATGGACCTTACAAGGTGCAATAAAAATTACAGTGAGTCATGCCATTGCTCAAGAAGTAGCAGAAAAGGCTTTATGAGTGTGAAATTATTTACCCTTACCCCCTAAGTTGCTGCCAAGCCATAAAGAGCTCAGAAAGCCAAGAGTGTGAGTTTAGTATATTTTTCTCTCATGTTCACCCCTGATATTCGCAATGCTTCAGGTATTGGTTTTCAATCGTATAAATAGTTAAAGCTATATTTGAATTATGTATTTCTTATCATTAAATTTAAGATAAGTCAGTTATATAACTTTTTGCAGAAACTGTCAAATGTTCAAATACTTTTTACACTCACTGTATTAGATTTTGTTTTGATTCACTCACACATAACAAATGCGTTCACAAATAAGTGGAAATAACATTGCATATAATAATTAATTTCTCCGAAATACAGAGATCTAGCTCATCTCATGTACTGTATGTCTTTAGCTTTTGCAAGAAACAAGATTAAAAAAAAAAGTCATTAGAATCGACTTTCAATTCACTACGGTATTTTGTGTTTTTGATTTCAAATAAAGACATTATTTTTTTACTAAAAATGATTATATGTCATGTGCGTCACTTCCAGATAAATTGGCAATAGTTTCGAAGAAAATGTTGTACAAACACTAACAAAGAGCATGTCCTGAACCTCGTTTTGGCATCAGGGATGCTGGAAATGTGATATGCAAATAACAGTGAAAAAAAAAAACACACACACAAAAGCAAAGGAGGGCAGCTATTGCCCATATATAACATAATTTCATCCTGAATTGATGCAGATCATTGTCGAATTAATTATGAATTCTGTTGCTTTTGAAATCAAGTAATCTGAAGGAAAGACTTCAATTCGTAAAATTATTCATCTGTACTATGCTAGAGACAAACAAATGCAGTGCCTGTGTGCCAGTGCCATCACAGTTTCTACAGTAAACAAAACAAACGACAAAATCAACTTTTTTTTACTTCATTGTTAACTTTCTAGCATCTCTTAGTGCTAACTGATGGCGTTACATGTCAATAATATGATGTTCAAAAAGTGTACAGCGATAGTCCTGATATACGGTATTGTATTTTATATCTTGAAGACTGGTTAATTAATAACCAGGCACACTCACATTCATACAAATTTCCAGACTCTAGACAACCAGGGAACTTTTCTTCTTCAAGGAAAATTCCCCGAGAGCCAAGCCTGGGATTGCCAGCATGTTGATCACCAGACTACGCAGACAGTCTAATTAAGTTTTAACTTCAATATATTATAAATTCTCTGACAGAGTTTGGAAAGGTAGGAAAGAAGTAAGAAAATCGAACATTCAAGTGTAAGGATATATGAACAGTAAGCACACGTCCTCTTACTTGGTTTAGACACAACAGAAACAAATTATTTCTCAGTTGTTCTCTTAATAACAACCTTTAAACATATTTACATCTCATGGCAAGACAATGACAGTGAAAACTGCGTAACCCCACTGTAACAAGTGAAAAGCTGCCAGTAGTTCCCATGACACAATTCCACAGCATAACAATATTCAGAAGTCCTTAGTATAAAATAATTTAAAATTAAGTTCCGGTCAATTCTCTTTAGCAGCATTCATTCTAATGATACTGCCTGGAAGTCCGAAAGGCGGCCATGTCTTAATATAATTTTCGAAGGCCCGAACTCAGAAAGACGAACTTGCAATTAGCAGAAATGTGTGACTGAAAACAGTGTATAATTACTTTCACTGTTGCTATCTAAAATGCAGACGATTATTTTTTATTTGTCTCACTTGTCATAATTCATTCATTCATAATGTTTTGCCCAAGGGCAGGTCTTTCACTGCAAACCCAGCTTTCTCCAGTCTCTCCTATTTTCTGCCTTCCTCTTTGTCTCTTCATATGATCCATCTATCTTAATGTCGTCTATCATCTGATATCTTCTTTTGCCCTGAACTCTTCTCCCGTTCACCATTCCTTCCAGTGCATCCTTCAGAAGGCAGTTTCTTCTCAACCAGTGATCCAGCCAATTCCTTTTCCTCTTTCTGATCAGTTTCAGCATCATTCTTTCTTCATCCACCCTTTCCAACACAGCTTCGTTTCTTACTTGTCATAAGATACAAGTAAAATTGAGTCAATTAAATTTTATTTTAAAATACGAAGTAAGCCAACACATATATTTGGTTTATAAGTTGGACCTTCATAGAAAGTAAGCAGATATACAAAAACTGAAACATTTATAAAAAAAAAAACAAGGATTCATAATAGAACTTCCATTTCAAGAAACACTGGTTATTATCAAAAGAATCTCCATGAAAGTGGAATAGTAAATATTTTTTTGTATGTACTCGTGGCAACTGAAACACTTTTTGTTTTATACCTTAAGGTACATATCCAAAGCAATAATTTACTCAAACAGAAACAAAATATACACAAAAAACTTTACATACCTACAAAATTTCTGCTAATGACCTGCAAGAAGAGAGAGGTGTCCATATAGTCGTGGGCACAGGAAGCATTTTATTCCCAATGATAAGAGTTAGGGATTATATGGCTACTTTTTATTCTATAACATTGGTAGTATCATTAAGGTTCGAGTGCTATTTCAGCATGATATAATCACGTGTACACCAAGAATTCATACAGTATTTCTGTGTTGCCACACGCAATGCATCTTTATTATTGTCGATTTCTTAGTGAACTATTGTTATAGATGTGTTTGACTAAGGTACCCTATTACTGTACTTCATTCATGAATTGTAATGAGTGAATAGCCTGTGCATTATTGTGCTCAATTTTTATTTTATTTTACTAATGGCAGTTACTTGACATGTCATTTACCAAAGCTTCCCCTTCTAATGGGTAACATGCCAAAACTCTTACAAGGAGAGGACACGCTCTGTATATCACCGAATTAAATCAGATTTTGTGACATGAACGTACAAGACACACTGTTTAAAGTCATACCTGGTATGGGTGGCCAATGACCCCTCGTTTTGGAAATATTGGCTATTGTTTGTGACGTACTTCCTAATAGGGAAGCATTGAACTGTGTAAGGGCGTAGCTCATATGGTTGGATGCTGAGTTGTCATCCAGGCAACCTGAGTTCGAATCCTAATGCCTTCTCATTTTTTAAAGCTTGATGTTATTATTATTATTATTATAATTCACTTTCAGTTGTCAGCTCCTATATTCAAAGCCATGTTGAAATATGCGTGGTATGCATCAAAATTAATAAACGAACGAGAAGTGTTTGTGAATGTGAAGGATATCTGTTTCGCAGTAGAAGTGCGGAAAAATGTGTGTGACTGTGGACAACCTTCTTTCATTTGCTGTGCATGGTGCAGGAAATATGTATGTTTTGTGTGTTTATATGACATCATAATGAATCGGGTACAAAATGAAATGGAACAGCTGCTACAGAAATAGAGCAGACACCATGACACAACATACCTTCCTATGTGAGCAATATTTCATTGTTTATCCTTTACAATACAATGTTAGTTAATTATAATTTGTTTAAAACATGATGAAGCATTCAATACATTGAGAAATATGGTATAGGTATGTAAATAGATAACTGTGATCACAATATTAATTATTATTAAAAGAAAAAAAATATAGGACCAGTTAAGATTCGAACTCAGGTTGTCTGGATAACAACTCAGCATCCAACCATATGGGCTACGCTGTTACACAGTATAATGCTTCCCTATTAGGCACCTAATGGAAGTACGTCACAAACAATAGCCAATATTTCCAAAACGAGGGGTCATTGGCCACCCATACCAGGTATGACTTTAAACAGTGCGTCTTGTACTTTCATCTCACACAATCTTATTCCATTCGGTGATATACAGAGCGCGTCCTCTCCTTGTTAATTATTTTAGCTGTCATGTCAGTAGGGGAAACGGGAGTACTCCATAAAAACCTACCAACAAACACCACAAATTTCACCTGGACCTGCTGGGATTCGAACCCAGGTTACCAGTGTGGCAAACAGATGCTTTAGCTGTTCAGCTATTGCTGCACCTGTATTGAAAAAGTAAATGAAAAATAATGATGGACACACCGCACCCATTACTGTACTTTTGTTTTTCAAGACATCCTGTATAGTGTTCATCATTGGGATAAATCAGAAACTCCTAAATGCCAAGGGGTTGCACAGACTCCTGGAGTTTGAACTGGCTATACACGGGCTTCAGGAGGACCAGCGTGTACATTATAATTACACACACTTTTTAACTGACTTTATTGTTCAAATGCTTCACCTAACTTGCTGCCTTAATATTTTTCAAATTTATGACCCATGGTATGGTATGAAATTTTCCATAACAAATGTCTTCCATACAAAAAGTAATTCAGCAAAAATGAGTCAAATGATGAGAATATTTTCTTTTGTTTCAAATATATGAGAAACTTGCAAGACAGTGATTGTGGTCAGGAAAAATGCTATGACAAAGTGATTAATGTTGTTTCATTAGCATTTAGGTTCGTCTGTTTGGTCCTCTGGTTCATTCAGTGTCAGAGGGATATGAACTGTGGATCTTAATATGAAAATTCTTGATCACTTTTAGTTTTCATTTATGGGAAATGACAGACATACTTTGTATATTGCATTTAATAGAATCACAAAGAATTTTTTAAAATGTGTACTTGGTATATAAGCTCTTATGTTAAATAACATATTTGTAAGTATAATGTCATACACTTACAGTGTTGTATATTTTCTTGGTGCAATTAATTAAGAAGAAAGCTTTTTGCTCTTTTAATAATGATGCCAATGAAGCTGTTCTGAATGGAACATGCATTTCAAAGAATGGAGTCATATTTTTAGCAGTAAAGATTGCAGAATTTTGCACACATACTACTTCTGGTAGAGGGAAAGACAAGGCCTGATGGCCTTATCTCTACCAGGTTAAAGAAATAAATACTACCTTCCCTTATAACAATTTGAAAAGCAACTGGAAGATCTCAGGTTCAGTCCTGGGTGGTGGCAGGATCTTTGTCACTGCCTGAACTTCCAGAATGATCCTGGCATCAAAGTCTTTCAAGGGATAAAAGGTTGCTACAGCATCGAGGTCATGACAGCATGAAGCTCTAATTCCATACCTTCGCCTGCCTTATTTAATTTGCACTGCTGTCTTTGGTCTACCAGCCAAGAAAAAGAAGGCTTGAAACATATCAGAAATGCCTAACAGGTGACAATAAGGACAGAAATTTCATTTACACTGCGCGCAATTTGGTATAATCTGAAATTATATAAATTATTTGTTTATTTATGTACCACCTTCAAAATTGTCTGATGGGGAACATTTTCTTTGTCATGTTCTTGAAAATTTAAATAATTACGTGGTAAGCTGAACAGATGCTATGTAATATAGAAAGGAAATTTTGTAAGAGAGATTTAAGATACCATCAAGGAATTCATGATGACGTGGAAATGAACGAGAAATTAAAAAGAAAGAGAATTTCTGAAAATGTATTAAAGAAGAGCAAGAGATTTATTCAACAACTCATGCTCCATCTTATATGGATCCTGGATACAATGCTGTAAAGGTTAATGCAAAGTTTTGAACAAAAAGGATCTTCATCAACCCCTGTAGGACTAAATCTGCAATTAATTAATTTTTTTTACACATGCTGGAGTCAAAGCATTGAAAGATTTCAAGAAATTCAGACGAGCTTTAAAAAGTGAAGCACGAATCATGAGATAGGTTAATTCCTCAACAAGGACTTGCGGCCTTCAGTTATCCCTTCTATTGTTAAATACACTCACAAGTCATTGAAGACAATGTGTCACTGAAGAAAACGTTTCCAATGCTTAAACTGGATGGAATAATGTATGAATTAGCTTTATTATTCCTGCTAATTAAACCAGGGGCGTATATTGCGGGAGTTCAAGGTGTGCGCTGGACACCCTGTAAATTCGGTAATCTCATTTTTTATTTTAAGTTGTTTTATATAATGCAACAATAATTTTAATTTATCACAATTTAAATGCGTGGTAATCCCATTGGAAGTTGACGTATATAGTTCAAGACTAATTTTAATTCATTACCATTTAAATATTTTAAATGCCTGCTGGTTGAATGTGCACACCATCCCCAGAACGGCTTTCGTTTCATAACGTAGGCTACGCTCTGCCTGACGAAGGGGGATGAGTTCTGGTCTGGTTGTCCTGTCCGTACAAAAGAACATCCCCTGCTAAGAGTTACTGCTACAATTCTCTGCGCGCGCACGGTGGCATGGTGGGGATACTCGCTTCTCTCAAGCTCGCAGGTCGTCCTGTATACAGGCAGCACAACTTGTCAACTGTAGCGTTACAAAATATTGTGTTTGACGTGTGTGGTTACGTGAATTTACTGTGTTTAGGTTTTACTAGGGTTCATAGCTGTGTGCCAGCGCAGGTGAACAATTTAAATTACTTATTTAATGATAATAGCACTTGCAAATGTACACTGTAAAATATCTTTTGCAAAAGCCATTCTCTTCTCGCCCACTAGGAGAGAAATTATATATAGTGAATAAGGATAGACCTACCCCGCCACTTCCGAATTTAGTGCAACAATATAAAACAAAAAGCGAATACACTAGACTTTTTCTATTTCACAATATGAAAATGTGGAATAGTTAGCGGGTTGTGGAACTTCAAACAGGTTATTTGGCTGGCCATGGTTATTGTTTGATCGTAAATAATGCAATTTTGAATAACGTTATTTGTAGCTGCCTCCTTTCTCCGGCATTTGCAGGGCAGTCATTGAAACAAGGTGATTAATTTTTAAGAAGTTGTGGTGCGAGTACTTTGAATAATATTTAAACGTCATTTTCTTTTAATTTTATGCAATTTTTCCTTTAGTTTAAGGGCATTTTAATGATCATTTTAAGTAGATTTTTAGGTCATCAACATCCGCCCCATAGTTATTATTTATAAATAATACTAAATTATATATTAAAATGGCAGTTAATGTTGACCCGATATTTCACTTAGGCCTATAGTAATTGTGCGAGATAGACCAACTATATATTTTTAACAGAACACCCAAACTCCAGGTTCAGCATACGCCACTGAATTAAACGATTATACATACAGTTCGTTATTTGAGTGTGTTTATGAACGTATCAAAAGGCAGTATTTTATTCTATTACATAGCCAATATAAGAATATTCTAATGTTATTGACTGCAGAACTCGAAATAATTACTATCATGATGTCTTTATGCGTAAACAAACCACAAAGCATTTTCACGCACTAAAAGAGATGTATGTATAAAATTCATGTAAAACATTCACGTGGTCTTCCAGCCTGGTAATGTGACGTGGGAAAAACTGCAGAACATAGTAAATTCAAGCTCAGTTAATAAATCACAGATTGTATTTCGAAAGCAAATTATAAGCTGATGCAAATTTATTATAATACCTCGTACTGCTACTCCCTTGACACCACACACAATCTCACTGCCACACGACACTGAGTTCACACAATGCCTATTCTACAACGGATACAACAGAGACCAACAATGTCCTGTAAAATCACACATATACATAGCTTCAGTATAAAAAAAAAGTTGATAAACGGTTCACAAAGAAAAGCATCGAACCAATATTTATACAATACTGTATTAAAAAAAAAAGAGATTGCCTGAGTACAAGGGGAGAAAGGAAAAATAAACTTGCATTCACACCAGAACATGAAGCATCTCACTATATCACCGAACTCTCATGTCAGTGTACTTTTATTTTATTTAAATCTCGAAGATTGCCATAGGTAAGACATGAAATGCTGCTTCTTCAACAAGAGCTGAGTCAGAGTACATCTACTCGGATCTGGAGCTGCTACATCAAACAGATTGAATACCTACTTACATGCGCTACAATTATGAGAAATGGAGCTCTATGAACTGTGCAAAGAGAATTTGGAAGACAATACAGACCTGAAAGTCATGGTAAGCAGGGAGCGAATTCATAGGCCTGCAATGACACATTCAAAGACGTCTCTCTGTGTCCACTCATCTTCCTGCAACAACTGGCATTTAGGAAAGTCCACAACTAGAGTCATTCTTACAAAAGGCTGATTTTTTACTGAGCAATTTGCGTATGGAAATTGTACACTCGTTTCTTATATGTATGAAAGAATCTTAAACTAAAACTGACACTTCAGTTCCTGACTTACGTGATCATGAGAACAAAGCAAAACGATTTTGAAATGTGATGGAACTTGTCCAATGATCCTTGAATGAACTATACCTGTTTTGAAAATGGAAAGTATCCTACATCTTACTACGTACAGGTTAAGACAGAAAATCTTGCCACTGTCTTATACTTGGGTTTACATGTGAACATTTCTGTGGGAAAATGGATCTAACCTCTCAGAGTAATGCGTTGCTCCAATCTTCTTTCAAGGTATTGTTCACTCAATGAGATACCTGCCACAGATGTTGTGATAGCTCATATCGAAGATGCTAGACTTGAAGTTAAAAGGTTTCAAGGTAGTAGGCTACTGGTAATGGTTCGAATCCTAATGACTACCCACTTTTATTTATTTCATATCTAAGGTTCACCGGTACTCTTCTTTTATGATACGTTAATTATGTATTCAGTCATTTATTTCTTAAATATATTAATAATAATAATAATACTAATATACTGTACTCTAATTTGCAAAAACACGACATTTTGTCCTAATTTCGTCGCATTTTCTCCCATAAAGCAGACGATTTAATACCTTGATCTGTTGATTTCGTGATAAGGGTAGACACTATACATTAATAACAAGATAATTTAAAAACTAATTAAAACAGGGTCATATTTACCATTTTTAATAAAGACATAATCCCCATAAAGGCCACAAAGCATTTTACGATATAGTAAAAACTAATCAAAACAGGGTCATATGTCCTGTTTTTTAAATAAAGACATAATCCCCATGAAAGCCATAAAACATTTTCACGATATATTAAAAACTAATTTTATTAAAACAGGTTCATATTTACCGTTTGTAATAAAGACATAATCCCCATGAAAGCCACAAAGCATTTTCACGATATATTAAAAACTAATTTTATTAAAACAGGTTCATATTTACCGTTTGTAATGAAGATATAATCCCCATGAAAGCCACAAAGCATTTTCACGATATATTAAAAACTAATTAAAACAGGGTCATATGTCCTGTTTTTTAATAAAGACATAATCCCCATGAAAGCCATTAAGCATTTTCACGATATATTAGAAACTAGTTAAAACAGGGTCATATGTCCTGTTTTTTAAATAAAGACATAATCCCCATGAAAGCCATAAAGCATTTTCACGATATATTAAAAACTAATTAAAACAGGGTCATATGTCCTGTTTTTTAATAAAGACATAATCCCCATGAAAGCCATAAAGCATTTTCACGACATATTAGAAACTAGTTAAAACAGGGTCATATGTCCTGTTTTTTTTAATAAAGACATAATCCCCATGAAAGCCATAAAGCATTTTCACGATATATTAAAAACTAATTTAAACAGGGTCATATGTCCTGTTTTTAAAATAAAGACATAATCCCCATGAAAGCCACAAAACATTTTCACGATATGTTAAAAACTAATTAAAACAGGGTCATATGTCCTGTTTTTTAATAAAGACATAATCCCCATGAAAGCCATAAAGCATTTTCACGATATATTAAAAACTAATTAAAACAGAGTCATATGTCCTATTTTTAATAAAGACATAATCCCCATGAAAGCCACAAAACATTTTCACGATATATTAAAAACTAATTAAAACAGGGTCATATGTCCTGTTTTTTAAATAAAGACATATTCCCCATGAAAGCCACAAAACATTTTCACGATATGTTAAAAACTAATTAAAACAGGGTCATATGTCCTGTTTTTTAATAAAGACATAATCCCCATGAAAGCCATAAAGCATTTTCACGATATATTAAAAACTAATTAAAACAGGGTCATATGTCCTGTTTTTTAAATAAAGACATAATCCCCATGAAAGCCACAAAACATTTTCACAATATGTTAAAAACTAATTAAAACAGGGTCATATGTCCTGTTTTTTAAATAAAGACATAATCCCCATGAAAGCCATAAAACAACTGTGCACCAGCTGCACTGCTTTGGTAGATAATGAAGAGTGTCGGTAGAATTATGAATGCAGACAGGAGAACTCCGAGAAAAACCCTCAGGGACCTTGGCTTTATCCACAACACACGACTCTGCCATCACTGGGATTTGAACCCTGGTCCGCAGCCATCATTTGCCAGTGCTCTGCCAAATGAGCTAAGAAGGCAGCTTCTTAAAACTATGTAGTTTATCAAATGACATATTTCTGACCTGATAATTAAAAGAAATAACATTTATTATAATCTATAATATTAATATTTTAACTGTTTGCATTAGCTACTATATTTGGGCCTCATGAATCAGCTGGTACAGTCTGCGCATCCTACAAAATAGACTTCCTCTAGAGTTAGGTGCAGTTATAATATGAGTAGATTTTTCACTAAGCTGAAAACATCGTACTAGATTTGGGTCAATACCGTAATACAGCACCTATGTAATGTCTTTCTATAAATGGAGACTGTGTTGACATTTTGAGGGCTGGAACCAGAACAGATCGATGCCCTGTATATGCAAAGACTGTCCTAGTCCGATAGGTGGCCTGCGTGAATCCGATGTTAACAAGTGAGCCATCCTGCCCAGACGAGTATCTACCTGATAAGCCCCAAGTCTTTATATCAGCATCAGTATTTCCACATCTCCGCCTTTTGTAAGTACTGAAGGTGATAGATGAAGTGAGGGAAAGGTGGAGTGAAAGAGAGAAACTAAAGTACCTCGAGAAAAACAACATATCCATGGAAGACAGTGCGGTAGCACCGAGCCAAGAAAACCAACAGTTGTAGAAGATGAGCAACCAGAACTGAGGTGCTCTCTGGAACAAGAACTTAACTACAAATTTTGAAATTGAGATACATATCATGAAACATTTTAGATCTGAGTGAATGACGAAAAGTGAAATACTCGCCATTAGAGGAGAAAAGAAAAAGATAATCTTCTCATATAACAGCATTGTGCAGAATGATATTCAAATGTTTCCAGAGAGTGCTGTATTTGGTGGAGGAAAATAGTATTAATAATATTTTGCCAGGAGGGAGAAGTGTTATTAAGGATTCAATATATGGTAGAAATGAAAAAAATGACGTAACATATCTTAAGTTGCTATTCCAGGGAACACCTCAATTAATGCAATACTCGAAACATAAAATGTTCTCTTGTAATGTTCATTAGTAGATGATATCAAAGCCATCTCTCATAGAAAACACTTTGTTTCCTGCAATTTATGTTACTTGTAGGGGAGGGAACGTTTTCTTGCTTCTTAAAAAATAATTTTGAAATTATGATCTTCCCAGAATTCACGATTCACTTATGTTTTCTAAAGTCCTACATGTTTTAGTTTAAAATTTATTATTCAATATTTTATTCGAAGTGATTTTAACTACAGTCACTGCCCAAAATCAGTCAAATGATGACGCAATTACGAACTTAATACTGAGAAAAAGGATTTGTAAAAGACATTCAAGATATATTTTAGCAGACTGTTCTGGGCACTACCTGTATAAAATTGATTTTGAATATAATAAACTAACACAAATGTACTCAACAGAAATCAACCTAAAGTAAATTTAAAATTCGTCTAAATGCCAACCAACTCTCCAATCAGTCAAAACTTAATTATCTAATGAAATTAACCAAATTTAAATTGAATACATTTTATATAAATGGCGATTACAATCACAGCAGTCTTTATTTTTTTCAGATCATAAAGCTAAATTTCTCACAAAGAAATACAAGTGAATACTATAATTTTGTGTTTGAAGGACAGTAAACTACTCCAATGCACACTAAGTTGCTGTAAAGTACAGACAGGAGACAAAGTCGTAAATTATACTCCAAGACAACGATTAAATCATTATGACACAATAGGTACTTTTTGCATGACAAAAAAATGAACAGAGAAGTTGAAATGAAGTACATTCGACATTAGAAAGTTCTTTTTGAGGTTATCATAAATACTGCACATGTGTGTCACATTCTGATATCATCATTATAACTGATGTTTTGTAGAAAAAAGCGGTAAGTGAATTTCACAGTATTTTCAGATCCAGAACCCAACAGATGTACAGGACTCAGCTAATGTGATTCTATATATCCTACAACATGTTACGTGACGATATAAAACACATCTTCACATAGATATACTAAACTATTCTCTAAATTTGTGTCAACATTTAAATACCTGCTGTTTTTTATCTTTCTTTCAACATATATTTTCCTTGTTTCCAGAACATTTGTTTTAACTCTTTGACGAACATATAAAAATATTCATTATAATATATCTTACAAAAACTCATCTTTGCCTTAGAAATTTTAACTTCATTTGTACAAGGCACCAATATACACATTTATATAGAAATATTTATATAAAAAAATCATTACGAATGAGTGCTCTCCTCGGAGTCATAGTACAAAACACCTCACACACTGATGAAGGACCGTCTCGTGTCACGACAGGGGAAAGTCGAGCTTGCCGCCCAGAAATCAACATTCAGGTGCCAGAGATACAAACAATTCCAAATTATGTCAAATTTAATAATAATGTGCTTCTTATTTGGCCCTACTTTCCCTGTGTCAAGACCTGATCACGTGTTACTTCCACAATATGTAGTCTTTACAATCTAACATCACATTCATTTTCAGTAAAGAATCTATGCTTTGTTTGTGCATAGTCCTCCGTGCACCGATTTCATTTCACGTTATGAAAATGCCAAGAGATAACCTGCAGCTTCTTGAGACACCAACGGTCCATCATGCACACAATACACTGCTGCCAACAACTTCATTGCACAAGAAAAATTCACAGAACAGTTGCTATCAATAGGAAGCATGAATAGACAATGAGACACTGCTACCACCTCCAGCAGCTCACAGCTCGCCCACCTACGTAAAAGCTCACGGCTCTTCAAGCGTGTCATGCTTCGAGATTCACATCGAGAGCGTGGCTCTCGTCTCTACAGTAGTCGTTCTATTTCATTTACTTTAGCATTTACTGAAGTCATACAACAAACACATCTTACAGCAGTTCTGAATTGAAATATGAATTTAATATTGATACGTTCCAGTTTACAAAAATGGAAGATATAATGCCCTTAAAGGGAAGAATTTAGAATGTCACAGTATTTGAACGTTTTTGAAACAGAAATCAAACACGCAGACAGTAATGTAGCAAATATTCAACAACTACTGAACATCATACCCACATGCAGGCAGCTGAATGACTAGAGTGCCAGTTTTCCACACCAGAAGCCTGGATCAAATATCAGCGAGCTCTCCATCTTCATTACATGAATTTACATCCATAATGCTAGTAGCTCCATATGGCCGTGGGTATTGTTTGGGATGGTACAGTGGTCTAGAGTTTTAGGCCGGTCTCCCACCAGTGCTACGCTACTACAACGATACCACTACGCTATGTCGCTTTTAAGTCGCTGCACATGGTTTTAAATGAAGTTCTCCCACTAGTGCGACAAATATGAGATCACGACGCCACCTGCTGGCGACAAGTCGTGCGAGACTCGACATGTCAGTCTCCTTGCTATCTGGCCGCAACCAGTCGCTTGAGATGGCTGAACACTGCCTTCGTTCAACTAGTAGAACAATATCCATGCCTATACAACCATAATTTCAGCAGAATACGCAAGGACAGATGTGACTACAACAGAATAGAAGCTCCAATTACAGTAGTCACATAATTCCAATGGATACCATCCCATTGTGGAATCCTGGGAAACGAGAATGTGGATGCATTAGCAAAGAAGGGCAGCACTGCTACTTACAGACCTGTTACTAAATCTACGTATTACTCTGTGAAGAGATTTATTAAATCTATATACTTAGACTTCAACAAACAAAATTTGATAACACAATCTCAAGAGAAAAAATGGAACTCTCTGCATCATAATCCACAGTTAATTCCCGATTTACCACGAAAATCGTCTGTAGCTGCATTTAGATTGGCAACAGGCCATGATTGTTTGGCCAAACATCTGCATAGAATTGGAATATATCAGTCCCCTAACTGCCCATTGTGCAACTCAAACCAGGAAATGGATTCGGAACACCTCAAAATCTGTGCTTCAGTGGCTGGTCATGATAATATCTTTGAAAAATATTGGAGTGCAAGAGGTCAAATGACTTTATTGTCAAATGCCTGGCATTAGAAAACAACAACATGTGTTATGTTATAAACAAAATACAAGAATTACAAATAGAAACAAAGAGAGAAAACAGAAAGAGTGAAAAGAAATGAAGGAGACAGAGAGAGAGAGAATAAAAATGACAATATTTTGAATTAAATGTTATACTTACAACTTACAAATGGCTTTTAAGGAACCCACCCAGAGGTTCATTGCTGCTCTCACATAAGCATGACATCGGTCCCGAAAGATTAATCCAGTCTCTACCATCACATCCCACCTCCCTCAAATCCATTTTTATATTATCCTCCCACCTATGTCTCAGCCCAAAGGTAAATTAAATTATAACATATAGAATATATAGGCCTATATATTAAGATAAGAGTTAGAAGTGCGACATTTCGGAAGCTTTCAATATCATACTCATGTACTGCATAATGTAAAAGATGAAATCTAAATCCAAATGTTACATACCGGTACTGTATCTAATAAAATAAAATTATATACTTAACATAACCTCAACAACTATTAATTTCGATTATATAATATGTAGACGAATTCTTAAGTTAGATTTTCTTTATTTTACTTTAATTTAATTTAAAATGTCCGTGTTATTTATACGTAATGTTAATTTAAATTAAATTTGCAGACTGTGGCAAGGTATTCTATTTCGATTATGCTTCTTAAAATATGTTGTTGTTGTTTTCTAATGCCAGGCGTTTGACAATAAAGTCATTTGACCTCTTGCACTGCAATATTTTTCAAAGATATTATCATGGTCAGCCACTGAAGCACAGATTTTTCGAGGCCTAGGGGTTCATTTCACTTTCCTTCCTCCTCTTTCTACTTTTCTGTTCCTAGTGCTGACCTGCTATGGCACTAAAATCGTCCTCCAGTGGCTTAAGGAGGGAAAGCTGGTGATCAACAAGATCTCCCAGCTAGGTCCAGTGGACCCGTCGACCAACAGCAGGTGTGGTCCTCCAGACATTCTGGGGGTTGTGTGTGAATGAAGTAGCCACCAAAACGTTAAAATATGGTGTTCACTTAAATCGGCTACAACTTGCCATTTTCACTCCAATATGAAATGAGTACCATTAAGGTAAAATTATCCGGAGATAAAATAGTCCCCCAATCGGATCTCCGGGCGGGGACTACTTTAATGGTACTGAATCAACTAAACATCTTACAATGGAATGCTGGTGGTATAACATCAGCTTCTTAAAATATTGGAATCTTGAAAACAGCTTTTACGTCACGGGTGTAGATAAATAACATTATGTATTCTGAATAATTTAAATAATATATTAGACATTGGATAAAATAACAAACTTTTTTCCGTCATTTTTCAGTTCTTGGGTACAATATACGGCTTCATCCAACAGATTCGCCCTTTCTTCCTTCTGAGATACTGATAAACAATGATGACATCATCATCAGAAGACATCTTTGTAGCGGTTGCGTAGTTTATGTGTGAGAGCTTCTTATCTATCGGTCGCTGTGTGATAACGAAGCTATCAGTTGCATTCTGGTAGCGTCATAGTAACGTAGCACTGGTGGGAGACCGGCCTTAATATGATACTCCTAAAGAAGGTGCAGGAAGTGGACAACACTATTTTAATAAAAGTAAAATAAAATTTGTAGGAAATACATGCTCCATGTCGATAAGAACAGAAACATCTGTCATATTCAGGGTTAAGATATGTAATGAGGCCAAATTTCATTCGTAGATTATACACAAGATCTCCAGAACGAATTTAAAGACTAGTTTGGCATGTTAGCTCACCGATCTGCACTGAATTATGCAGTGCTATGTGAAATTCCAAAGCTTCAGCCCTCCCTACAAAAGTAAAGTTTTTCTTTGCTTTATAAGAGAAGTTATTTGAATCTGAGGTGAATTAGGTAAGATGGGAAGCCAATAATTATGTATAGTTTGACAACTTCAAGTGAAACCCCGTAAAACACGCCAACTTCTGGAATCTCTCTCTTTCTTTCTTCTCTCTCCCTCGCTCCTCGTCATTCAGTCACCAATCACCACGTAAATATCTGAGAGGGTGTGTGTGGGCTTCGCGACCAATAGAAGAACCACTCTCCAGTATTACCACAATAACAGATTCTTCATTTTTGCCTCGACTGTCGGCTAGGAAGGTTCCATTGTGCTAGCATTGCAGGCAACTAGTCAACCTTTTAATGCTTTTGTTAGCGGGTTTGACAAACTGTGAGTGGACCTGCAAGTACATAGTGCATAGTGCTCTCTCCCCTCCCCCTGTGCTTTCTCACTTGCTCCTCCCCAAGACAGCCAGCGCTCACGTAGTAACTCGGTCAGGGTTTCAGTTCGTTTGTCAATCTATAGCTACTTGAATTTAATTTATAGATGAAAAATCACAGAATGAGAGAATGCATGTCATTTCTATTTTAAATGTGCATTTTTAATGTAGTAGGCCACGAGTGCACAATAGAATAGCAAATGAAAACATGCTTCATGATGTGTCACCTTCTTTCCAATTCAGGTGTCTGAAGTATGCCTCGGAAGGTATGCTGCTGAATCTCAAAGATCACTTGGCCTGACTCACAATGCCATGAGCTTTTAAGTGCGTTTCATTGAAATAAAAGATTAAATAAAATTATATCATATAAAACATAACACTGCATAGAAAAAATACTTTGCAGATAGTTAAGAGATCACGTGACTAAGGTTATGTACAGTCCTGGAAGGCTAAGGAACGTCTTGCCGCCCTGCAGGGAGGAGGACAGGAACTGAACAAGCAACACAAACACTAAGACAAAGCATAATTATTGTACCGACGACATGACGCCCTACAAACAAATGCTGAGTATCACAGAATATTACATCTAGTTGCTGCTACGGGGTGAGGGCAATGCTAAACCTTCCACTCCCCCCAGAAGCAGACATCACTGCTGGACAACCCCACCCACCTAAACTACAGCTAAAACATTGTTAGAATATCTTGTATTTGTGTGACGACTTACAAGTCCCGGAATAGTAAAACATAAAAAAACTGCTGCTACCGGAATATGTGGAGGAAAGATTGTTTATTAAAATGCTGACAGAGAAAGTGGCGACCATACAATCAGCAGAGTTCGAGGGACTGTGTGCTCATTCCAGCGGGGAGATTCCCTCAGACCACAATAAATAACAAGGAAACGTAAAGTTTGTGCATTGTAATACTGTCGCCTCACAACCACGACATGCTGATTGTACAGACTCCTCCCACGCTTCAGTACATCACACAGATTCATGAGTGCTAAGATGACGAATGCTTGTTGAGCTCACTGTGGTGACTTGCTAACGTCTTCTCTTCTGTTCCACTGGAAGGACTGATTAAAGCTGGCTGCTGTTTGTTTATTCGATGTGGTTCAGGGGTTCCTTTCCTCAACAATGCCTCTGCTGACTCCTTCCTGCTGCTGCTGCTGCTACTGCTGTCTGTTGCTTCGTCGTCGACAGTCTCCTGTTTCTCCACCAAATATGTTTTCCTGAGAGATGATTTTTGGCTGTGACTGTGCGCAAGGTCACCCCCAAACTCTTCTATCGCATCCAGGTCATCTGTTCCAAATTCGTCATCGAACTCCCCTCCCAAGTTGTCCTCGTCGAAGTTGTCTTCGTGGTGCTGGAAATCCTCTACTCCTTCGAAGTCCTCGAACACGCCATCCTCTTCGGAGCGAGGAATCTGCAGCTTGTTGATGCGGGACTGCACGATGTTCAGGTGCCGCAGGACGTAGTCTTCGTTCGGAGCGAGTCTGTGGGCGCGAGTCAGGCAGGCTTCTGCCCTCAGCAGATTCCCGCGTTCCACATACACCACGCACAAGTTGTGCAGGCCCTGGATATTCTCAGGGTCCAGTTGTAGGATGCGTTTGTAACACTGAAAAAGAGGGTTTTAATATAAGTAGATGCAATAAAAGCAAACTTAATGGCTTATGTTATACTGGGCTTAAAACAAAGACAATAAAAACATTTGTGAAATATACAATAGAAACAATGGATTTGTGAGTCAATTATTTTGGTTCTATTATTTCATACATATGGTAATGACATTGACAATGAAATTAATACATACAGACAATTACTAATGCAATTAAACGAACACCACTACAGTGTTCCTCAACCTTTTTGATGATGAGGCCTCTTTTTTCTCACTTTACGTTTGTGCAGCCTCTGGCCTATGATTTGGAGCAGAGCAGCGATTCTCAACTGGGGGACCATGGTCCTTATTGAAGTCATAGAGCCATAGAGCAGTTAAGGGATGGAATGTATGATTTTTTAGTTATTACATACACACACACACACACAGATATATATATATATATATTTTTTTTTTTCCAATTTTTTAAAATATATCTTCTCCCACAAAATATAGGTTACAGGCCTGCAAAAAATTGTACAATACCTATCACATGCATATAATTTAACAGCATAATTTGAATTTAATAATAATAATAAGACCAGCCTCATGGTCTAGTGGTCAGAGCTTCTGGCTATAGTTCATGAGGTCCCGGGTTCGATTCCCGGTTAGAGCACAGGAATTTTTCCTCAAAGGGGATTATTCCTGTGTTCGTCCATGGTCTGGAATTTAGGTTAAGTTTAGATTTAAGACCTCTCCTGGCACCACATTATCATAATCATCCTATCACATCATCGGGGTAATGTAACTCCGCCTTCCAGGCGCCCCAACCTCAGAAGTGGGTTACAACTAAGCCATGGCCAGGAGAGAAGACCAGAAATGTCGAAAAGACAACCTGGTGGCATTGGATTAAAAAAAAAAATAAAAAAATAATTTGAATTTTAAATGTATAAGTGACCTGAAAGTCAGCTTCAAAAAAAAAAAAATATATATATATATATTTTTTTATCCGAATAATATTTTTCAGAACATGCAGTAAACATTTCATGAAATTTGTTGTGAGACTATAGTGATTGTATGTGAGTAAATGCAGAAAAAAAAATGTGGAAAATGGCTTTAAAATGTCGATTTTCAGTCACAAGAACCTGTTATAATTGTGAAATATAACTATAGCATGAATTTTGAGGACGATAAAATTAGCTAACATATAAATGAAATGTCAATGATTAGTTTTTCTGCAAATATCGAAAATGAGTTTTTTCCTCGAAAAAATTACCATCTTCTCCCTAAATGGGTGACTGCAAACAAAATAATTGTTTTTGTAATTTAAATGTAATATAATATTGTTTAATCATGTGCATGACTAACAATTTAAAATACATTACAACCTACTCCTGATCTACATTCATTAATATTCTAATGACCTAATCCTAATCCATTTAGATACACAGTATGTAATGTTTTTAAAATAAACCAAATTTCAAGGTCAAGGGGCCGTACTAAAGTAATGTGAGGGAAAGCAGGGCTTCATCCAAAAGGCTGCGAAACATCAGAGCACAATATGGAACAGAGTAATATGAAATTCCATATCAATAAAAAAGAAAATCAAATTATTTCTGTATTTAATGCAAAATAGTCTTACTTACTGGCTTTTAAGGAACCCGGAGGTTCATTGCCGCCCTCACATAAACCCGCCATTCGTCCCTATCCTGAGCAAGATTAATCCATTCTCTATCATCATATCCCACCTCCCTCAAATCCATTTTAATATTATCTTCCCACCTACGTCTCGGCCTCCCTGAAGGTCTTTTTTCCTCCAGCCTCCCTTCTAACATTTCTGGATTCGCCCATATGTGCTACATACCCTGCCCATCTCAAACGTCTGGATTTAATGTTCCTAATTATGTCAGGTGAAGAATACAATGCGTGCAGTTCTGTGTTGTGCAACTTTCTCCATTCTTCTGTAACTTCATCCCTCTTAGCCCCAAATATTTTTCTAAGCACCTTATTCTCAAACACCCTTAACCTATGTTCTTTTCTCAAAGTGAGAGTCCAAGTTTCACAACCATACAGAACAACCGGTAATATAACTGTTTTATAAATTCTAACTTTCAGATTTTTTGACAGCAGACTGGATGATAAAAGCTTCTCAACCGAATAATAACAGGCATTTCCCATATTTATTCTGTGTTTAATTTCCTCCCGAGTATCATTTATATTTGTTACTGTTGCTCCAAGATATTTGAACTTCTCCACCTCTTCGAAAGATAAATTTCCAATTTTTATATTTCCATTTCGTACAATATTCCCGTCACAAAACATAATCATATACTTTGGCAAAATAGACTATATTTAAATTTTCATAGAACAGTTTTTAAATATTATTATTATTATTATTATTATTTTGTTCGCAGCTCCCTCATTAACTGCAGAGGTCTGCCGCTTCCAGTTCAAATAAAAGACACATAAAAACAGCCACATGTTACCAACGGCATAGTAGATCCAGTTTAACTTCATCACTGGACATGAAAACCAGATGTGACGATCTACGGAATTCCTAATGCATAGTGTAGAGAGACAGCAAAATCAGACCAGAATGAACAAAGCAAACAAAAGCAGCACCAATTGCCTAAAGATTTCCTTAAAAAAAAACTCAAGCACCATCAGCTGAGGGGAATTGCAAACAGTGATGCCATGAAGACTGTGTTGGACACAACACAGCAGGATGTGTAATACATGCAAAGGTTTATGATAAGCCTAGGGTCTGAATACATGCGTCTCAGACTTAGAGGAAACAAGGCACACAACACTAGCAAACAAACAGAAGTATAACCAACGAAATGGAGGAGATGCTTCTCAAGAAGACGTCATTGTTACTAGAGACTGACCAACATCCTGAAAGAAAACTTACAAATTAAACCAAACCCTTTAACTCTATTAAATATAGAATATAATCTAAATTTAACAGAAGAAATACTGAAATCAGAAGTAAGCACTGAAATACTAAAACAATTGTCTTTAGAGACAATTAATATCAGGTACCCTCCACAAAACTGGCTTCATTTATACACCGACGGATCCTTGATCTCCAGAGAACAAGGTGCCGGTGCAGGTGTTACGTGCTGTCTCTTCTCACTTTATAGATCTCTTGGATATGGAACAACAAGTTTTGATGGAGAAATCACTGCAATAAGTGAAAGTCTCAGGAATCTTCTATGCCACATCAATAAATTTAGGAATGCAGTTATATTGTCAGACTCCAAAGCAGCTATTCTATCAATAGTCTCTAAACACACACCTTCATCTCAAACAGCAGAAATAACTAAAATGCTCTCTCAATTAATATCACTCAATAAAAGAATTGTATTCCAATGGATACCATCCCATTGTGGAATCCTGGGAAACGAGAATGCGGATGCTTTAGCAAAGAAGGGCAGCACTGCTACTTACAGACCTGTTACTAAATCTACATATTACTCTGTGAAAAGATTTATTAACTCTACATACTTAGACTTCAACAAACAAAATTTGATAACACAATCCCAAGGAAAAAAATGGAACTCTCTGCATCATAATCCACAGTTAATTCCCGATTTACCACGAAAATCGTCTGCAGCTGCATTTAGATTGGCAACAGGCCATGATTGTTTGGCCAAATATCTGCATAAAATTGGAATATATCAGTCCCCTAACTGCCCATTGTGCAACTCAAACCAAGAAATGGATTCGGAACACCTCAATATCTGTGCTTCAGTGGCTGGTCATGATAATATCTTTGAAAAATATTGGAGTGCAAGAGGTCAAATGACTTCATTGTCAATTGCCTGGCATTAGAAAACATCAACAACAACATCCTGATATCGAAGGAAGGTAGAAGTCTACTCAAGAGTACAGCCCCAATGCTACAGAGACTGTTATACAATACGAGAAATAATGAATGAAAACAGAGCAAATAGAGGAGAACATCAAAAACAAACTCTGGCAGCAGTTGAATCAGGGAATGGACAGGTCAGAACATCAACCAAACAAGGGAGAACAATAAACACAAGGCTAAAACTGACAATGCAATGACTGAGGCCGACCAGAAAATGGAGGCAAGGAAATCTCAGAACGCATTTTGTTGCCTACAAAAGAGAAAACCAAAGACTTTAAAATTGGAATCCTCTTCTCATATCGAGAATTAATAGACCACGAGAACCTTCTAGTTCTAACAGCCAACAGAAAACTTGAAGCATAACTCTGACTGCAAATGGAACAACAAAGGAAAATGAAAATGGACAGAATAAACTAAATATGGAAGTAAAGCTCCTGCTATGGAATGTTCATAATGCTAGGAGTCCCATAACTCCCCTAAGGTGAACATTATTGTTCTTGAATCATTTATTGTTATTGTCCATTTTAACGAAATTTCAATATAAGAAAAATAATTTCACTGTATCCAAAATTTTGTTATACCGACTGACTGTACCTGTTGTGCCAATAACACTTTAGAACCTCACAAGCAGGGATCATATTGTAGCAAGATAATGCCAGATCGGAAACCGTAGTTTTCCTAAGGAAAAGCAATATTCAACTCTCACCTGTTATTACCAGACTTATCACCCACAGAAAATGTATGAGATATAATCAGATGACAGGTGCAGCAATTGGACAGCCAATCCAGATGGACTTTGGGTATGGGTCAATGATGCATGGCTATTTAACACACTATTAAACAAGACCCAGCTCAGGATGGTGATACCTGTTTTTAGGAAGTCTTATGAAAACAAAAGTGTAATAATTTCATGAGTTTTTTTTTTTCCATTGTGCTACAGCCCTTAAGGGCCCAGTCCGACCAGCTGGCTGCTGGCCTCACGCCCACATGCCGAAGCAGAGGTGGACGATCATCCAACCAGAACAGAGGTATCGTGTGATTAGCACGATGATCTCCCCAGCCGTTATAGCTGGTTTGCTAAACCGGATTTTCGCTACCTATCATAGCTCCCCAACTGCATCACGATGCTGGGTGGGCACCAGTCCCATACACTGGCCGAAATTTCATGAGAAAATTTCTTCCCCCATGAGGACTCGAACCAGCGCGCATTCCGTAACGCGAGTCCTAGGCAGGATGCCTTAGACCACGACGCAGGACAATTTCATCGGTATAATCTTATAAAAATCAAGAGCTTAACTCGAATCATGCTGGTGTTCTGCTTCACATTCCATTAACACTGCAGTCCATGCAACTGCTGTGTGGTAGAAACTTACATTCTCTGCTGCATCCAGATCTTTAATATTGTTTATGTAGATATCACCGAGGAGTATGAGCCCTTTGATGTGATCAGGGTGAAATTTGACGAGCTGATTTAGGAAGGGCGCTGCCTCCAGAGGTCGATGATCGTCTGCTAGCAGCAAGGCCAGATTGAATAGAGCACTGCGGAAGTCTTCTTTCAGCTGAACTGCACGTCTGAACCAGTGCTCCGCTCCTGCTATATCCCGGTCGTCCATTGCCAACATGCCCAGATTGAAGTGAACTCTCTCATTGGTCGCATCCTGCAACATTTCCAATCAGTGATATTCAGCTCTTGCTGGTCTCAAACCAGTTGTAAAAGGAGTTCCTGTTCATCAGTGTCATGTACCATTCACTTAGTTCGACTGCAAACCCAGTTTTGATAAAGTGTGACATAGCCTAATATTATATGTTTTGTTCATTTTTATTTTTAATGTCCCATTCACTTAGTGATACATTTGTGGAAGAAATAATTTGATTACATAGTGTATTTATGCATGCAAAAATCACACTTCTTTTTTTAACAATAAGATTAAAATTTATGGCACTATTATTATGTGTATTGTTGGTCATGAAGAGGGTGAACAAGCGAAAGTGTTTTACAACTTTTGAAATTATACTCATATCCATTATTGTGAGATGCCTCTCATAAGGAGTAAGAAAACCAGATCAAGAAGGAATGTGTTAGGATCAAAGCAAGTATATTAACCTGTAGGAAAGTGAACAGAAAAATCCATAACCTTAAGAACCAGTTTTTTTCGCGAAAAACAAAATTGAGAAATTATTTATTAATAACGGAGAAAAATCATATCATCACATAAAATTAAAAAAGGCAAAAACTTAAATAGAAGTGGGGTCAAATCATACCAAGTGGTTCATGAATAAATTAATCGGTAGCTTGTCCATTTTAAAAATGTTTATTATTTAGCAGTGATGACCTCTATCCAAAAGTAGACAGAAATTTGTATTAGTTTATTTTTATTAACCTTCATATAAAAATGGCAATCATTTTTGTATTAAGGTATTCAATATTTTTTACTTTTGCAGACAGTTGTGGTTCAATGCGATGCTCAGCTAAGAAAAATGATAGAAAGGTGGAAGAAAACACTATTATTATTTTTAGCACATTCAAAGCAACATTTTATGTCCTATACATTTTTACCATACTTCTCTTTGTATTAATTTAAAGTTAAGGCCAAAGTCGATTACCATATTTAAGAAAATTAATTATTTATTATTTTATTTTTTTGCAGTGGAAACGAACGAAATATCAGGGCTGTCATTTTGTTAGAGAAACCCTTAGGAAAAAAAATATGTGAATTCTCTTACTCGTCCCCCTTTTTTTAGTTAGAGCAATTTAAAAATGCTCACTTTTCAATTTTTGTCTTATTTGAGCTCTAATATCTCTGGTGAGGAACCTAATAAAAATTTCAAATTTTTAATATAAAGAGTATTCCAGGACAGGTATAAAAAAAAAGAAAAAGAAAAGAGGAATTTGATATTCCATGAGGAACAAAACAGACAAAATTAGTGAAAAATGGGTTTAAAATGTCGTAATACTTGTACGATTAAATACTGCTATTTTTAACAAACCATCATATTATAAATACAGTTGTTACACTTACTAATTGAATACCTCTCTCAAACAACGTTGTAACCCACACTTTTATCAAAACTGGGTTTATGGTTGAACAATTTTTTTTTCATTTTAGTAGGTATTTTACGACGCTTTATCAACATCTTAGGTTATTTAGCGTCTGAATGAGATGAAGGTGATAATGCCGGTGAAATGAGTCTGGGGTCCAAGACCGAAAGTTACCCAGCATTTGCTCATATTGGGTTGAGGGAAAACCCCGGGAAAAACCTCAACCAGGTAACTTGCTCCGACCGGGAATCAAACCCGGGCCACCTGGTTTCGCAGCTAGACGTGCTAACCGTTACCCCACAGGTGTGGACAACAATGTTGTAACTGATGCCTGTTTTCGATTGTGTATATTCACAAGGCAGAAAGTTAGTAGGCAACTTCAGAGGCAACCATACTATCATGTGGCACTGTGGAAAACAACGTTGTAACCAATATAGCATGGCGGGCATGGAGGCAAACTGTCAAGTGAGAGCGGACAAATACAAGTTAAATAAAGGAAGAAAACGCAAAATCAATGTAGCTGAATGGAGTGATAATGAAAGAAAAGTGTTACGAGATTCTGGTAACCCTCATAAAAGCATGAGAAATGCCTTCTTTCCAGGGAAATTGGGACCTAGTCAGGTGCACAGAACAATGTTGTAACCCATGTGAGGACACCTGAATCTCTATTTCCATTAATAGCTACATCTAAAATTGCTAGAATAACTATGTAACCATTGTCCTCACTTTCATTGCTCTAAGACAGCCCCTTCCAGTGAAGAAAGAAAAGAAAAAAGATCTATTGGACATGTGTCAATGTATTCCCCAGGAGAACCTCTACTTTTAACAAAACTTACTAAATAGGTCGAATTCTCATGCTGATTCTCAACATTCCAGTGTTAAAATAGTATGTGGAAAAAATTTGAGTACTAATGCTTCAATTTACCATATTTAAAAAAACATATTCATATTAATACAATGCACTGGAACGAGAGAAATGTTCCTGGCAGATGACATGGATCATAATATGCAGAGACTAAAAGGAAGATTATACTGTAAAAATTGTTGTCTTAAATGAGGTTACTTTTGAGAAAGTGTCAAGGTTCCGATATCTCGGCTCGATAGTCACCGAGGATAACAACATATTAACTGAGATCAAGGATAAAATAGCCATTGGTAATCGATGCCTCAGAGCATTAGATAAAATTATAAGAACCAGATATATCTAAAAAAAAAATAAAGGTGAGGATTTATAAAACAATTATTAAACCTACGGTGACTTTTGGAAGCGAAACCTGGACTCTACCTGAACGAGCAATAACCATCTTAAATACATGGGAAAGGAAAATTTTAAGAAAAATTTATGGCCCTATTTATGATAAGGTAGAGTGGAGAATTAGGACCAATTCTGAACTACAAAAACTATATAAAGATCCAAGTATTGTCACTGATATAAAAATTAGACGGCTGGAGTGGCTGGGCCACATTATCAGAATGGACAATAATAATATTCCTAAAAGATTACTAGGTGTCACGCTAAGTGGTAAAAGAAGAGCAGGAAGACCTAAACTACGATGGATGGATGATGTTCAGGATGATCTAGTTAAAGCAGGAATTAAGAGATGGAGACGGAGAGCCCTAGAGAGGGAAGATTGGGCGGCAATTCTTAAGGAGGTCAAGGCTAAACTAAAAGGGCAGTATGACCACAGATGATGATGATGAAAAGGAAGATTGGAGAATGCTGGGTTTGCAGTGAAATACCTGTCCTTGAGCAAAACTGTAAGATAAAAGCGTGCTCACCTTGCGTAGCAGCTTGAGCAGTCTTTCCCTGGCCACTTTTCGGAGTTCTGCACGACCCAGTTCTTGTAGTAGTATGGCAGAATTGAGTAAGGCTTGTTCATGTTCAGGGTCAAATTCAAGGGCTTTGTCCAGATAGGCAAGAGCTTGCGAGGCCTTCCCCTGCTCTAAGAAAACCACACCCAACTGAAACAGAATGTCCACAAACTCATCTGCATGTTCCAGCTTGTATCCACTTTGATAGTTTTACCTTCAAGTATCAATCATTATTACTAAAATGTGAAATGTGTGCAATTCAACTGTGGCTCAGTGGTCTGGCTCTAAAATCCACAGTGACACTTGTGACGGACAAAGGCAACTGTTCTATGAATGAGTGGGGTTGCCTGGGTACACAGTGAACCTTAGTGTAGTCAGCCAGTGGGAATGCGCCTAGCTTCAGGGTTAAAGCAATAGATCTTGAAAGGTTGCAATGCTGGGTCGTAGTTCCCCTCTTCCATTTCAACTATATAAAGATTGCAGAACTTCGTGAACTTATGGATGGTTTAAAGCTCAGATTCTGTGTACAAGTAAGCTTGAACAGACACAAGGAATGGAAAGATCAATGTTAATGCACGCAGTTGCTGGTAGTTGTAATGTGTGAAAAAGAGACAAACTCCTAGAACTGATGTTACATCAATGTTAGTGAGTAGAAGTGGGAACTGAGAAGACTACTTCTTTTTTGTTACAACTATACGTTGTTGTTGTCTAATGCCAAATGATCGACAATGAAGCCATTTGTCCTCTAACACTCCAATACTTTTCATAGATATTTTCAAGATGAGCTACTGAAGTAGACATTTTAAGATGATTTAAGGGTGAATATTCTGAAATGGGCAAATATGAATAACAAAACTGGAAAAAAATATATTATATTAAATTGTCTACTTTTTTTCTCACATTGGTTACATTTGCTCCTATTATTGAAGATTCTGGTATTAGTTGAGCTTAAAAAAATTTTTATGTGAGATTTTCTAATTTAAAAAAAAGCCAAGGGATTGTTATCTTTCTCTTACAGCCCATTGTTTAAGGTATCTTCTAAACTTCTGTACTTCAGATTTCACTTGTCTTCGAACATTTCTTTTTTCACGATCAGTCATATCTGCTATTTTCTTTCTTTTTTTATATTCTTTGCCATAGTCCCTTTTTTTCTGCAACTCCTCTTCAGTCATATTTGCCCTCTGTCTCCGTATCTTCTCCCTTTCATATTTCCTACTTTCATCATCAGACTTTTTTTTCTTCTCTATAAACAGTCACATGAAATAATATTCGAAGTTACTTTATACACCCCTATTTAATAATTGTATGTTAAATGAAACCTCGTCCCACAATAAAGGGACAGACGTTACAGGGACCATTGTTACAAATTAGTATAATTTCCGCAATAGTTCTGACAAAATAAATCGTTAAAAATATCAAGGAGGTTAGATTTTTTAGTCGACAAACATTGTAATGTTTTGCATATACTAGGAAAGTTTAGTAAATACAAACTATATTTAATGCCACCTGCGACCAGTGGTACCAATAAAAAACATAACATTCAGTCATCAGTGATGATTTTTGTATTTTTCAATAAAATAAATTACGATAATGGACGAAACGTTTTTCAACTGGCGCCATGTTGACCTCTCATCACTACCAACCGTTAAAATTTACCACATGAAGCAAAATTGTCTTTTGTGTAGCTCTTTTATTTCGAGGGACCGGCGTTACGAAATTTTTGGGGACAAGCTTTACATTAAAGTTGTGTCCTTTCAGAATTAAACAAACAACAATTCTGTATTTTAACTATTTATTTTTATAATCTTGGACGAGGAAATAAAATCAAATCGAAACATTCCGGGAAAAACTTAGTAAAACAGAGTAAAATGTAGTTGGGGACATACGGACCATAGTTACTTTTTGACGTTAGTTTTTAATTATAAATTTTAAAATTAATTCTTTTATACTTTGTTTCCAACTAAAACATGTGAGAGTTAGTTAATTAAACGCAAAAGTAATCAGTTAACATTTTCAAGAAACTCCTTAAATCAGCCGGGACATACATTTACCCATTTCAGAATATTCACCCTTAAATCCATTTCTTTTTGTAAGTCACATGACAGACAATTTGGAGATTGCTATATTCCAATTCTGTGCAAATGCACAATTATATGTAAGAGCCAACATATTCTTCTACACAATGGTGAATAAGTGCATTATGAAGATTGAATTTCTACATTTGTAGGTTTGAACTGACTACGCTGCTTCTTCCTTACCTACAATGAAGACTAAAATTTCAAATATCAAACCTAAATATTAAAGTCTACTCACATTGTAATATATGTCAGGATTGTTGCTGTCATAGAAAAGCGCTCTCTCATAGACTTCCTGAGCTTCCTTGGTGCGGTTCAACTTCAGCAGGATGTCCCCCCGATTGATGTAGGCCTGTGTGTAGTCCGCCCGCATGCTGATGGCTTGGCGGTAGAGCATGTCTGCTTCTTCCAGCCGAGTCTCATTGCGTGCAATCAGGTTCGCTAGGTTCAGGAACACATTCAGGTGGTTGGGAGCAATGCGTGCTTGATATGACTCCCCTGGCTTAGCCTTTGGAAGCAGAGACTTTGCCTACGAAAATAAAAACATATTTTACATTTTTTTGTTACTTAATACCATTTGTCAATATCGTAGAACTGAAAGCATGAATTACAGTGACTAAAAATCATTACTTACTTGGAATAATGGATCAACAGACTGATGAGAAAGAAAGGATTGAAAGAGGGAGATTGTGATGACAGGAACAACTGGACAATAAAGACAATTGATAACAAAGAGGGCGGCCACAGAAACATAAAGAGGTTGGCTGCTTTTTTTTAATTGAGTGCCAAATGGTACAGTTGTCAGCATAAATTCAACGTGTACATGAGGCACAATAATACAATTAAAACTAATTCTGATGTTGTGATATATAAAAACATCCATAATAATCAAGATTTAGAATGTTCATTTATATTATGTTATGTACAAATGCTAGTTGATTGAAAAATACTGTAGGTATCACATATAATATTAATATATGCCAAATGCATTCTGTATCTCCTTGACAGCTGAATGGTAGCGTGTTAGCCTGCCAAGAAAATGTTCAGTGGTCAACTGCTAGCTGTGACTGCTTTTTATTATTACATCTTTGCAATCTGAACCTGCACTACTCAGAATTCTACGTTTCTGGAATACATTCTGGGAAAATTATATCATTCAATTTGAACACCAGTGATCTCTATTGTGAGCAACTCCTTGCAGTCTAGTGGGAAGGGGTACACTAAATTGTAATACTCGCACAAGCATATTATAAGACTGAAACAGTTATATAGACCAGAACAATAATTATGATTGTCATTTATAATGTATGACTAGCATTATCACTATGTATTGTACTCTGTAATGAATGAATGGCGGGAATACGGACAGAATGTTTCAAAAGTTCGAGTTACATAAAATCGTCTTAAGTTCAATAATAACCCAGATCACATATAGATTGCTCATTCCTATGTTAAAATCGGTTGCACTTTGAAGAGAACAACCGCCAGAATCGCCACCCGTCTGCCGTAAACGAACACAAGATGGCAGTACAGTCGCTAATGCAATTCAAATAGGAATTATGACGTGACTCCTTATGTAACAACTAGATGGCAGCATAGTAAACCTGACAAAAGTTGTTACCGTCAAAACCTGTAACGCCAAGCAATCTGGGTATATATGATCTAGAATAATAATTACAAAGTCTAGCTCAGGCCTGCACGAGGTTTGCGCTCTCCGAGCCGGCTCACAGCTCATGACTGGAATGCAGATATTAGCTGCGCTCTGTATAAGGGTGGACTGGAAGAAGGGGTGATCTCGTACAAAATATACACAAAAGGAAGTACTATTACGAGTGTTCATGAAATGAATTCCCTTTCAGTGTTTACAACTATCTTGGACTATTATTAATTAATAAAGAAATATTTTTTTATAGAAATAATAGAAATTCTATAGCTACTTAAATATAGACTATGCCATCTTAGAGGTTCTGATTTCATGACAAGGCATCATACTGGTACAGGATAATTAAAATTAGGCCTGTTTAGTCACTGAAGTGAAATTATTAACATTAAACAAGTGTGCGCTCACTGAACGACTGTTCTGTAACCTGGCCAAAAATATTGGCCCCGTCTCTAATTTTTGTCAGATAGAAGAGTTGGCCAACTTTGTTAGAGGCAACAGTGGCGTCACATGAAGTAGTGTTGTGAAGCTGCAGCTCTGTCTACTCGTCATGAAATATAAATGACATCTTTTTCGTCATTCAGCCTTCTTGAAGTGATATTCCTGAGTATTTAAAACTCTCGCCTCTTTTCTATAGGTGAATCTGGGCACAACACATGAAACTATCTGCTAGCTGTCCGAATTGTTAATATGCATCTCCTAAATATAACATTGTTACCTTGAGATATGCATCTTCTGCTTCTTTGAACATCTTCAGATGATTGAATGTTCTTCCCACATTAATGTGTGCTCCAATGTCATCTTGTTGAACACTGAAATATAATAGAGAAAATAAATTACTTTCAGATTCGGTGTAATTAAAGTCAGTGATATATGGCCTACAGTGAAACCTGTCTTAATTATTACATATTACACCCTTCTATCATGCGACCACTCCAGTTAGTGTACAATTTTTCTAGAAGCAGAATATGATATGTTTGTTTATTTCTGACCAATGACTGGGTAGGCCTTTCAGTCATTTATAAACCCAATCAATAAAACTAACTGCCATAAGACTTGTGGTACATTTACCACATGTTAGCAAAATTACACTAGTAGACGAAATATTGACTTAATGTCCACTTTTTCAGTAATAACTTTAACTTATCTCAGTGCTTAGTTTAAGCCAGTACAGTAAGTCTGTCAGACAACTGGACCTAATATACATGGACTTGATTTCAGTGGGTTTTGTGTAACTAGGAACAGACAGCTGCCTGCAATCTTGTTTGTAGATCTCTCATTCATGGAGAACGAAAGGCTTCTTTCAAGGGCAACAGACAGCTTTAACTGTCCACCGCAATAGTCATGAAACAAGTCACTCATACCTCACAGCTTTCTGGAAGTACTGTAGCGCCTCGTGGAAGCGGCCCTGGCTCTCCAAGGCATGTCCCACGTTGTTGAAGAGCTTTGCATTCCTCTGATTGACTTTGAGCCCTGCCATGAAGATGGTGTACTCGGACTCCCAGTCCAAGTTGCGTGTATAGGTCTTGCAACCATGCACCAGCAACAAGAAGCCAATTGACAACCATGCGAGCTTCTTATACCTGCAACACACATAAGCAAGACTTAAAAATAATATATTATAATAAAACTTTAATTAGTTTATTACTAAGAAACTGTAGCAGTTATTGATAGGATGACAATCATTAACTACAGTTCTTGTCAACTGACTGAATTCCAAAAGCAAGTACTAGACTAGGAAAAGGAGATCAATCTACAATTTGTAATGTATGTAACACTAAGTTAAAACCATGACAGATGTTATGCATCTTTTTTCATAACACAAAACATAATGATGTTAAGATAATATTTTTGCTAGTTTATGTAATTACAATGATATTGAAATTTAGCAGTCACCACCGACTTCACGTTTCTGATAATCCTACTTGTCTGTGGTGTAATAATCATGATGAAGATCTGGAACACATTCTTCTATACTGTCCATCCATAAACCACAAAAGAAGTAAATTAAAATCATCAGTACCAGTTGCAGAAGACACAGCCCTGCAGTATATATTGACTACACCCCAACTCTGGCTACTAGCACAGACATCTACAATGAACACCGATCAAAATACCCCTCATTTCTCGTGAAAAACAACAACTGAATAGACTACAGTGGACTATAGTGGACTTTATGTTGTCAGCAAACAGCTGGATACATTAAGAAGATTGATTGATTGATAGAAGGGATGGTGGTGCACAGTGGGGACAATTACAAAAAATTTGGACAAAACCCTAACGTCTAGGTGGTATTTTTCACAGTTTGACTCATTAATCATAATGGCAGACCACCAGTTCATGAAATACGATAAGTTTGTGGGGTTAAAGAGTTATTGTCAATGAGAAATGAGAGAGGTTTCCTGAAATACTAAGTAATTCTATGTCCACTTGGCATGTACGCCATCATGTCTGACTGCATAACAAAGGCGATACTTTCACAATTCACAGTGGTATTACATATTCGTTTTGCTATACATAAACAGCAAAATATTAACTAGGATCCGGACTCTTAGCATTTTATAAGTAGAATTTTACGTTTTTTCTTTGTAGCCATACTGCTGTAAGTTTCTGCATTAAAATTAGTATCAAATTAATTTCAACTGCAAACATATTTTCAAAAAAAAAAAAAAAAAAAAAAAAAAAAAAAAAAAAAAAAAAAGAAGAGAAGAAGAACAAGAATTAGAAGAAGAAGACGAAGAAGAAGAAAGAAAAGAAAAAGCATGGTTTAAGAATACAAACAAAATAATAAAAACTCACAGTTCTTATTTTATAAATATTAAGTTAAAAAATTAGCATACAAAAAAATCTAATTACGAAATGTATATTTTGAATAATCTAATTTGGCTTGTATTTGCAATAAATGTAAGATATTTTGTATGTGATTATAAGTTTACATTTCATCACAAACTATTTGTTGATTTGGTGCAAATTCAAGCAGGGAATTTTCACCCAAATGAATTTCATCCTGGGATGTTTCACCCACTGGAGAACTCGTCTATAGAAATTTATCCAAAAGAAAATTGCATCAAGGAATATTTACCAAAGGGCAAAGACATTCATTCAATTATGTTTATGCTGGCAATTACTTTCCTAACACTTAACTTAAACTGCCATGCTACAGTCATGCAAGTGTCTTCAAACTCGTCCTACTGAGATGTTGTGTTTTGCACTCTTGTATTAAACATATTCTATGTCCCGTGTAATGGTGTCAACATCAGAGTGCTTCTTCTGTCGGTAATTTATTAGTTTGTATGAAGACACAACATTCTGAAATCTACTGTGCCAAGCTTTGTGCTGGTCCATTCGAAGTGCTGAATATCCACCATATTTATTTACCGAGCTTCAGCAGCAGCAGCAGCAGCGTCCTCTTGCACAAGTTCCAATGTACGATGTCTCCAAGTATTTGGTAACATCAATCATCTGCCTGGACATCGTTGGAAGCACAGTACGAAAACTATAGTACCGTCGCTCTTATTTCCGGCAGCCAATCACATTAAAGGTCGGCTACATTTAAATGTGTGCGTCTTGTCATTCGCTATTGATGATGTAATGAATTTCCTATGGCTCGATAAATACTTAATATAATCGCCCGCCATTTTGGCTCTTTCGTTGGCGTTCGCAGAAATCACATGAGGACGTTATTTGCCACTCAATTATTTGCTCAATTACAGTGTGTTTGATTTATTATCATAGGAGCTACAACATGATGTTTAACAGTGAAGCAAATAGATTTTTCATCTGGTAGCTCGGCAATGAAAGAACAAAAATGGCGAACGATACTACCTACCTAGACTTTATACAGCCTTCACTTCCTAAGACGTAAGCAAAGGGGAGGAGTCACACCGGAAATAACAGCGACACGCCTATAGATGAAACATCTCCGACAGGAACAAATGCTGAATTAAATAACTCACTGAATGGTCGTGCAGCCCCTTCATACAATGGCGTCCCCACCTACGAGTGCAATGCTTAGGCTGCACCATGGGACTACATACCTGGTCTATTAAGAGAAGACAAGAGGCTCATATGGTGGAATAAGAAAACCTGCTCCACAGTTGTTCAATGCCGGTCCCATTGATGAGAAGTTGTCAGAAGCTCACTATGTACACTCTTAGACAAAAAAAATGACCGGGCTCCAGATTCTATGTCCGATTCAGAAGACTTCGGGTGCATTTGTCAGAGCATGATACACACGTGGACCAATTTCTTCTGTCGTAAATGTTTCCAACACTCCACTGCCACCACTGTATCATGATTATATAACATGCTTTTTAAAGAGTCACCGTCTCTCTCGCCTAGCGTAGTCGGTAGCATTGTGGTCTTGTATTCGAAAGGTTTCGAGTTCGAATCTCAGTCTATACTTTGCTTTTTCATTCTCATTTTTTACTTCTTGTATACTGATAATAACCAGTATTGTGAAATATTTAACAGGAAGTTAATGTTTACAAAGGGCAAGTTAGATACATAATAGCAATCCTTCCCCTTGTATCTTGTATTTAAAGAGACTAAACGAAATCTTCTGGATAGAAATAAACAAAAATAAACCTTAAGTAAAAGAAATCCTTCTCGGATAGGAATAAACAAACATAATCCTTTTTTTTTGTATTAAACAAAATAGAGAAATAGATCTCGGACACCAATAAACAAAAAGAGCTTGCCTACACATATCTGGCTTATGTCTTCTGTCAGCCATGTTATCCCTGATAATGACAAGAGAGAATAGTTGTTTCACGTTTAATATGTGCAGTTACATGTGCACAGAACTATGTGAGTAGTTTAATATCAAAGACGGACATCTGACCTCACATCGAAATTTAGATAATGTGGATTCTTATACATTTTTTCACGCTCTTATCAGTTATGGTGAACTATATGCAATCTCTAACACTACATCTATAAAAATAAATTGTGTTAAAATATTGCAAAGAACACTGTGAAACAAAAAGTGCCTCTAGATCAAAACTAAGGAGACAACAGATATCCGTCTTTTATATTAAACTACTCATGTTTTCAGAAGTTCCAGATGTCTCTGATTAAATTACACATCAATATAGAAATAAACATCTGACATCCTTATGGGGTACACGACCTTGAATCGCCTACACAAGAAGCAAGGCTGTTACCACGGAGCTATTACAAAGCAGATGTGTAACGGCACTGTTTACGAGTGTAGCCAATATCTGGAACACTCTGGTTTTGTCTTTAACATTATTCATCTCGTTTTTGCAATACTATTAACATTATGATTATTATTATTATTATTATTCTGGTTGTTGCATTATTATTATTATTATTATTATTATTATTATTATTACTGCTACTACTACTGACAGAAATTATAGTAACTGATCAATACTCCTTATGGAAAAGGGAGAAGATCCAAGAACTGAGGATCTATTTTAATTCAGGGGTAATTAGGAAGAAGTCACCGATATTACTGAATGTTTTTGTTTAATTTTTCAACTAATCCAAACTCCTGTGCACGTTAATAAATGTATCATCTGTTTCTAGCTAGAGAAAAAATAAAACGAAACAAATATATATACTTACACGAAGGCGGATACGAACCCGGGTTTTCTGCATGTGAGTCAGAGTTTTACCACGGAGCTATGACACACACACACAGTTCAAACTGTTGCTTGCTGATATAAGAGTATGTTCTTGGATCTCGCTGGTTTCGTCCTTGCTACTCTGATTTTAGTCTTGTCTATCAGGCGCACAGCCGAATGGAACTTAGACAAATTTACGCTTCAAGAGTCCGGTCATTTTTTTTGTCTAAGAGTGTACCATCACGTTAACTTACTAATAAAGAAAAATGCGCAATGACGTTATTTGAGAAAGGAAACAACCACAAGATAAGTTCTTACCTCTTTTGAGCCAGAAGACTCCAGCCATAAGCAATCAGCATACACAATCCCATGGAGGGAATGTAGAGTATCCGTTCTGCTACCACAAAACCCACTGGGAAGAACAGGTTGGAGGCTGGCAGAAACGGCACAACCAGGAATGCAAGGCTCTGTTAAAACAAAAAAGAAGAGTCAAGTCCAATTTCATCACTAAGAACAGTACGGTTCATTAACCTGAATACGATGTGGCTGACCCAACTTACTAACTTAAAATGCACGATCAATTATGAAGAAATCTCGCATTTTTAGATTCTGAAAAAGACAAATTAAGGCACCTAAAACATGTTCCATAATCAATGGAGCAGAACCTACTAATATATTTTTAATTAAAAAAAAGTGCATTTCACATTAATCAATGAATTTATTATTATTATTATTATTATTATTATTATTATTATTATTATCATCATCATCATCATCAGTCGTAAGTAATGCAAGCTTTATCAGATGTAACACTCCCGGACTAAAACTGTAATCTTTCTCATATATTTAATGTATGTAATTCAGTTTAGTTTTTAAATGGGATACGCAATTACATTTGCACATTACCTAGCACAGTAAAAGTATCAATTTAATTATGTGAATTCATAAAAGTCAGCCGGTCAGACACCAGACTAAGTTGTTGTTGTTTTCTAATGCCAGGCGTTTGACAATAAAGTCATTTGACCTCTTGCACTCCAATATTTTTCAAAGATATTATCATGGTCAGCCACTGAAGCACAGATTTTGAGATGTTCCGAATCCATTTCTTGTCTTCTTAGCTGATGTTATACCGCCAGCATTCCATTGTAGGATGTTTAGTTGATTCTGTACCATTAAAGTAGTCCCCGCCCGGAGATCTGATTGGGGGACTATTTTACCTCCGGATAATTTTTACCTTAATGGTACTCATTTCATATTGGAGTGAAAATGGCAAGTTGTACCGTAAAGTGAGGTGACTTTGAACGCCGAGGTGACTTTGAACAGTAATTTAGCGGCCTTCTAAACTAAATGCTGTACCCTATTGCGAAAAAACTGAACTAATTTATTGACAACTTAAACAGTTTTTTCGCAATTGGGTACAGCATTTAATTTAGAAAGGAGATAAATTACTGTTCAAAGTCACCTCAGCATTCAAAGTCACCCCACTTTACGGTAGCTGATTTAAGTGAACACCATATTTTAACGTTTTGGTGGCTACTTCATTCACATACACACACACAACCCCCAGGATGTCTGGAGGACCACACCTGCTGTTGGTCGACAGGTCCATTGGACCTAGCTGGGAGATCTTGATCACCAGCTTTCCCTCCTTAAGCCACTGGAGGACGATTTTAGTGCCACAGCAGGTCAGCACTAGGAACAGAAAAGTAGAAAGAGGAGGAAGGAAAGGGAAATGAACCCCTAGGCCTCGAATGCTCTAATGCCGTCGGGGTCGAAGAAAGTAAGAGTTCAGTCAGAGGACTGGATAGGAAAGAGTAAAGAGGGAATTAGGTATTGAATAGAGGAAAATTATACCAAATTCAGTCATTAACTCATCAAGCTGACCAGTGCTAATTGATGAGTAGCCCCTCCCTTGTAAAATTATGCTTACTAACAGCTGCACCAGGGAAGGTAGGGATGGGACATTGGGCATTTGTCCAGGTTGGTACCTTAAGGCCTTAAATGGGAAGGATTAATGGCTCTCCCCCCTGTATCCGACAGATACCCTTCTGCAGCCACACCAGGCTAAGTCTAGACCTGTTCTAACATTGAAACTCACCATAATGATGACAGTGGCTTGCTGTCTGTTCTCTGTGACCACAGCAACGTACGTAAGAAGCAGGAGCACTGCATAGGAGATCAACGTTGCCACGTTACGAGGGTCAAGAAATGAATCCACCAAAGGCACGGTGCCCATGGTCCAATCACAGCAGAGATCACATGGGAACAGCAGTAGCCACAAATTAACACTGATTAAGTAGTTGTATGACAACTGTCGAACAGGTGTTGGCGCCACTGATGCTGGATTGTCAAACCTGCAGACAATCAGAGAGACAAAGCTCATTTAAAGTAGTTTGGTTTCTTGATTCACACTGCATTTTTTATACTTGACATGGTTAAATATTATGTTAAACACAGCATTTTCTCTTTTGTTTATACAAGAAGTGCGTTAGTAAGATTGTTCAGAAAACTGGTTCCATGTTGAGCAAGAACAAATCTTGTGCTGAGACAACCCTGACCCAAGGAAACTTTGCAAAGTAAATTCTATATTAAAATAAAATAATGAATAAACATAATATACATACAACTCTATAGGGTCTTCTTGTCAGCTTCTTCAGCTTTTACTTAAACGTCACATATTCATTATATATGAGGTCTCGCCATCCTCATTATTGAATATTACACGACTACTATTAAGCAGCCAATGTGTATTATCACCATTTAATTCGAGAAAAATTCGTTCCGCCACCGGGAATCGAACCCAGAACCTCTCAGCTCTGTGCACTGAGTGCTCTTTCCAACTGAGCTATGCCGGGACATGATCCACGGTGCCGGCCAAACTCCTCTCATTGTAATGTTTCAATAAAATGAATAAGAAACAGTTCATTCCATTGGATGACTGGAACAATTTTTTTTATTGGGTTATTTTACAACACTGTATCAACATCTAGGTTATTTAGCATCTGAATGAAATGAAGGTGATAATGCCGGTGAAATGAGTCCGGGGTCCAACACCGAAAGTTACCCAGCATTTGCTCATATTGGGTTGAGGGAAAGCCCCGGAAAAAACCTCAACCAGGTAACTTGCCCCAACTGGGATTCGAACCCGGGCCACCTGGTTTCGCGGCTAGACGCGCTGACCGTTACTCCACAGGTGTGGAAACAACAATGGAACTATTAATGACCTCATATCTAAACCTCCCTTCACATTGCGAACAATGTTAAATTTCTACAGCAGACTGACAAAGATATAAAATAAATCAGTTGCCAATACTAACTACAGACGTGGACAAATTATTAGCAAAATTGACAAGTTTTATGGTATAATTTTACAAAATATGACTTTCAAATTTAGATTACAGTTGACATTTTTACATATTTCTAAGTACTATAATCATAAAAATGTCAACATTAGTCTAAATTGAAAAGTCAAATTTTGTAAAAATATGTCACAAAATCGTAAATTTTGCCAATAACATAATTTGTCCACGTCTATATGAGAGTGTGGAACTGAAGGTTGAATAAAATAAAAAATATATTAGTAATCTGCAGCCTCAAGTAGATGGTGCTCACTATCTTGTTGAACAGGTAAGTCCAATAAATTACCTAGTGAATACGGGTAGCCGAGAACCCATGATCTGCAGTCTTATCATGAGAAGACACAGTGTTGTGGCTCCTAGCACACTCAGTCGCTTTGTTGCATCTGACGTCCATGATGGATGAAGTGAGCCTTTCCCACTCACCACTGATCGCAGCATGTAATGCAGGTCACTCAGACGAAGCTGCAAAATGAACACAGCAAATCATGTCCTTCTTCAAAGGAATTTACACTTGATCTTTTATTTCATTAAAATATCATATTTTCAAACAAATAACCTAAGAAATTCACTGCGGGCTAAAGCAAGGAGATGCACTATCACCTTTACTTTTTAACTTTGCTCTAGAGTATGCCATTAGGAAAGTCCAGGATAACAGAGAGGGTTTGGAATTGAACGGGTTACATCAGCTGCTTGTCTATGCGGATGACGTGAATATGTTAGGAGAAAATCCACAAACGATTAGGGAAAACGCGGAAATTTTACTGGAAGCAAGTAAAGAGATAGGTTTGGAAGTAAATCCCGAAAAGACTAAGTATATGATTATGTCTCGTGACGAGAATATTGTACGAAATGGAAATATAAAAGTTGGAAATTTATCTTTTGAAGAGGTGGAGAAGTTCAAATATCTGGGAGCAACAGTAACAAATATAAATGATACTCGGGAGGAAATTAAACACAGAATAAATATGGGAAATGCCTGTTATTATTCGGTTGAGAAACTTTTATCATCCAGTCTGCTGTCAAAAAATCTGAAAGTTAGAATTTATAATACAGTTACATTACCGGTTGTTCTGTATGGTTGTGAAACTTGGACTCTCACTTTGAGAGAGGAACAAAGACTACGGGTGTTTGAGAATAAGATTCTTAGGAAAATATTTGGGGCTAAGAGGGATGAAGTTACAGGAGAATGGAGAAAGTTACACAACACAGAACTGCACACATTGTATGCTTCACCTGACATAATTAGGAACATTAAATCCAGACGCTTGAGATGGGCAGGGCATGTAGCATGTATGGGCGAATCCAGAAATGCATATAGAGTGTTAGTTGCGAGGCTGGAGGGAAAAAGACCTTTAGGGAGACCGAGAGGTAGGTGGGAGGATAATATTAAAATGGATATGAGGGAGGTGGGATATGATGATAGAGAATGGATTAATCTTGCTCAGGATAGGGACCAATGGCGGGCTTATGTGAGGGTGGCAATGAACCTCCGGGTTCCTTAAAAGCCAGTAAGTAAGTAAGTATAACCTAAGAAATGCGAAATTTGTGGCTTTCATTCATGGTTATGTAACCTTCAAATGTTCTAATCAATGGAATGTTTTCATTACATTGTTGAAACAACCAACAACTACACCATAAGCCATAATTAGAAAACTCTTATATTTAAAATGATCACATTTACTTTTAGAGAAAATGAAAATATTATTGTTTTACAGCATGTTTATAGGCACACTTCTCATAATTTCTTCACCACTACTGCCACCATACTAAACTGTACATACAGGACTACTCTACTGAGAAGCTAGAAGGGGTTAATGACGCAAGCTAATACCTAACCACTGGAAACCAACCCATTATCACCAAAGAGAATGAGTGATGTAATTTATTACGTCTTGCCAGTCACCATGAAAATATACTACTGTGCAATTCACAGCAGCATCTCTTTCCACAGCATCTGCCTCCTCATTCCTACGAATATCAACATGGTCAAGAATCTACACCATTCCCACATCAGAATCTGAGAAGTGCAGTGAATGAAAAAGACTCTAAAGGGTTAATGGGATATAAATATTGATAGTGAATCAGTACAGATAAGATAACTGTCCTACAGTTCTTAGATTAAAAAGATCAAGTTTCTGAAAAAGGTACGAAGTTCTGCAATAAAAATACCGATACAGCAAATTAGTTTGAATTTATACATTTGTCTGACTGGAACAAAGGAGCAACCTACACAATCATCCATGTGGGATCTATATAAGGGATCTTCACAGTTTACTAAACTATAGTATATAAATAAAAACTGATGTGAAACTCTACAGATATCCACTCAAATTTACATCAAACATGGGATGACTCAGAAACCATGATAGTGTGCAGAGATACTCCTCCATGTCCAGGTCAGACAGTATCTCCTGAAACATGACACCAGCTGGACGATGATACCGTGGATTTTTTCTGCTGGCGAGGAATAAAGGACATGTGGAATGTTGTGCTCTGGCTGTATTGGAAGATTTCACTGCTGACACAGAAGGAGTTCCCCCAACTTGCAACAGATGCTGTCTATCCAATGGATCACAAAGTTCCTGTTACAAGTCTCAAACCCTAATGACAAACGAAGTTTCAAATTCGGAACTTTGATTTATTATCTGAACCATAAATAAGATAGCCACAGTCAAACCTTGACTTCATAAGAGAATAATATATATGCAAAAGAAGTGTTTGGTCTACACTCAAACAAATTCCTGATATATATAAGGTACACTGAAATTAAGATGTCTTCTAAATTGTGGGCATATTTCTCCTGAGATAATTTATAGCCAGAAATTTCTTTTTATCTAATGGTGGGCACTTAACTTACGTCATTCACATAAGTGTCCCTATCTAGTGGGTGATGCACCAAAGTTGTTCAGATAATAAGGCCCAAAAAAACTCGCAATTTCTGTATATTGTAAATGTATTTAAGAAAATGTAAACTTCAGACACATTGAGAAATTGAAGAATAAGAAGGAAATTGTAATATCATAGAAAAACAACCATATATACAGTGGAGGCAACATAATGAAAGGAAATCAGAGACGCCAGATACAGCAATGTGAAAGACAGCTACAGAAATTAACTAAAACCAAAATCAATTGAAAGACTGAAATAATTTTTAATCACCCTCCTTCATTATTTTACAATTTTTCAAACTTAATAATAAATTGTAATGTATCAGTCAATTAATACTGAACAGTGATGTTATTAACACAGTTTGATAATTATTCTACATGGCTAATTTTACTGCTTAGCAACTGAATTTTTTCAAACTTAATGGTGTTTGTTATAAGTTAATTTTTACATTCGAAAATCAAACTTTTGGTCCTAGCTACTTAAAATTTAAGAGTTATATTGTCAATCAATTTTATATTCAGCAGAAGGTGCCAAGTGAATGGAGATAACTGATTCTCCAAGTCTTACCTTCTGAGCAACTATCAGCTCATACACAGCACAAATACCCGTGATTGTGATGCCTTGTTCTTTACACAACATTGCAGTGGCCACAGAAATCATGGCTAGAATCAAGTGTCGCCAACCTGCACAAAGAACATATTAATAAATAGAGATGTGAAATTATAGGATTACTTTTTCGTATTTGAAGCAAAAATGTTTTTAAAAATATTATGGAGCACACACTGGTGCTACATAAATTCTTATGTCATGGAGCTACTATTCGACACTTCAGAATCTGTTGTATTCGTTCTCTTATATTCAACAAGCTATTGTATTCTGTGATTATAAATCGCTATTATAACAAACAATCTGACATCTAAAAAATGTTGGAAAATTATACACCATATGATGAAGCTTAACAAAAGGTTGGTTTTTCAGTGAGTACCGACACACTGTGGATATTATGACAGTCACGAAGCTCAATACGTAGTAAATATGCATACATTAGATAGTTGCTCACCATTAGGATCGCTAATATTGCCTCATTACAGGCAATGCAAAATAGTACCGGCACAGTCTATTGTTTCTAGCACCCTCAAAACTCAAGCTTCGTGACTGTATATAGTAGACTGTGATATTATCTAGCAATGAAGCTGCTGACCGTCTTGCTAAGAAGGGAAGTAAAATCTTACAAAACCTCCTGTGAACTTTATCATTTAAACAAATGGAAATAACAAGATATAATATCACACCATTTCCACGAAATTTCAAGTAATAAAAGATGGGAGTGTTTCAATGTACAAAACATAATTCCTGAGAGACAGACAGCTATGAAGAGTTCTAGAAGCAACCGTCCGCAGTGTGTAGTGTGGTGCGAATAGGGAATTTACAAGTGAATACAGTGTTTAGATTGTGTACACAGAAACGAAGAAGTGCAGCCAAGTTCGATATCACTCCTAATGAGTGAAGTCTACTGAGCCAAGCCCTGTCAATCAGGAGGCCCTTGCCCTTACGGGATCTAGCAGGCTAAATTTATTATTTATTATTATTATCCAAGGAAAAGTGCAGTTGCATCCTTTCGATTACCCACAGGACATGACTGTTTGTCAAAACACTTGAACATAACTGAAATTTTGTCTTCACCACTTTGGCGATTGTGCAGTCTTCAGGAAGAAATGGATCAGAATCTGTCCAGCCCTTTCCTCTAAACTCACTGAGTGTGAGAAATATTGGCGAGCAATAGAGTTAATGGTGTGTGGATAAGCTTCAGGGCTTCTACCGCATTGTCTTGGTGTTATTGGCTGACGTTTCGACCACTGTGTTGTGGCCATCTTCAGAGCAGTTGTTGGATAAGGAAATAGTCTGCCGGCTCTTATATATATAGTAGTCTCGATAGGGGGAGTACTTGCTGTGATAGGTCGTAGGTTCTCCTTCTGGCATCTGATTGGTCCTAAGAGCCGGCAGACTATTTCCTTATCCAACAACTGCTCTGAAGATGGCCATAACACAGCAGTCGAAACGTCAGCCAATAACACCAAGACAACACAGTAGAAGCCCTGAAGCTTATCCACACACCATGTACACCAGCCGCGGAAGCCTATGCCCAGAACTCAGCATTAGTTAACAACAACTCACAGCATGCAAGATCTTACCTGTGACACGTTTCCTTTTAGTTGATTTTGTGTAGAGGATGAAGGCTGCAAGAAAGAACACTGAGGACAAGGTTTCAGCTCTCCCAACCACACCAGTCACCTGCACAAAATTTACCTTCCCTTAGACATGACAGCAGAGCATATTCTATATTATCTTCCGATAAGTAATATTTCTGAGAAATTTAAGTCACACATGTATCACTACAACAGCTCTCCTCTGGATTATACTGCAACTGTAGTCTGTGCTGTTCACTTTTGATACAGATACAACGAGTACGTAATTTAATAAAAAAATATATAATATACAGTTTTCAAGTGACCTGTCTGTTACTCAGTTATAGCCCATGTATTGGCTCACTGTTCTCAGTATCTTTCTGAATCTACAATATATGAATACAGGGTCATTCCCTGTAGAATCACTATCACTATCAGTAATAATACATTTATACTTAGATCTTGAAAAGGATAATCATATTCTTCATAGTGGGTTGTGAAAAAAAAAGAAAATGCATTCCTGTCATGTTCAAACTCACAACAGAAAAAATATTTAAGGACTAAATTTTCAAAATCTTATTAAAGTAATGGCTTCCAAGTGATATTTCAACTAGTTGTAAATCACCTTCCATTTTAATAATAATAGTATTTGTTTAACAATGCTTTCAATTGCAGACATTATTTGGTGAGAAATGGTCGATAAGTTTTGCCCAGGTCATCTATCAAACTGGATTCTTTTATGTGACATAAATCTACGAGAGCTTTACTTCTGATTTGGATTTTATTGTCCTCTTGAGGAGTTTGAATCCATGAATCTCAGATCCAACAACTAGTAAGATATCCATTGGACTATGCAGAGCAATCCACCATTTGGGATTGATCTGATTTCATAACTATTTAAAATAGCCTTCACATAAGATATAACACAACAGTATTTACGACAAACACTTTCTTTTCACAGTAACAGTACTCAACATTTCCAAACGACTTCATTCTTACCCGTCATTATCTATAAAATATTTTTCTGGGACAATGTTGGGACCATAAGATATGGAGAAAATACATTAATATATTATTAAGATAAAATGTGACCCAGATTTCCTCTTTGTACTTCAAACTCTCCTTCCCAAGACACGTCATTAGCTGAACAACTAGAATGTTGGCTTTCCATGCTAGTAACCCAGGTTCGAATCTTGATGGGTTCAAGTAGTATTTGTAGTGGATGAAGACAGTGATTGGTGGGAGGTATTTGCAGGGTGCTCCCAATTCCCCTACTGGCATTCCACTATTGCTCCATTAATCATCATCATGCGGTGAAATGTAGATCACCTCCTATGGTACAATGAGGGCAACACTACAATGGGAGATAAAAAAAACTCCTCTTCCATATCTTCACACCGTACAGATGTTTGAATTTTTGTTTATTATGTTGACATCTTAAGGATGCCTTCTGTTTGAAGTCAAGAGGAAACTATAAGCACATACAATGATGGGAATACCAAACTATACAATAAAATAATTGGCTTTCAATATTGAAAATTAATTATAATGGAATTATATTCGCAGTCTTCAAATAACAGTACTTATGAGTATCACGTATCATTTTGGTACATGGTACCAGTACTTCTGAGTCAAATTATGTATATGTACTATAATTAATTATGATGAGGCTAATATCTCTGGAATGCGAAAATGTTTTATAAGTAGTCAATATTGCCAACTCACGAATTATAACTTAAAAAGAAGAAATATAAAGCAACATTAAAAAAAGTACAAGTATAGGTTATGAAAGAGAAATAGAAGGGGCAAGGAACAAAAGTTTCGAAATTGGCTAACAATAAAAAAGAATACTCGCATTTCAAAGTAAAAGAATCATGTTAAAAGGTGAAAAATGTGTTCGATATTTATATTTCACAAATTAAGAAATGTGATTCATAAGAACTGAAAAAAAAAAAAAAAAAAAAACTGAATGAACTAGAAGTTGAACCAAAATTGTCGCAATAATTTGAGAAATCACAATGAAAGGATGGGCAAAATTAGAATCCCAAAACAAAATTGTATTAAAAAGAAGCATGAGAAAACTGAAGAAGAAATACCATGGAACTGTAACAGCTGTCTGGCCTAACATCGGTGTACGAAAGTGTGAAGATAATGAAGTCTGAAAAAAAGATTGAAAATTAAAACTACTTATTAGTAATTCCACTGTAAGATAAAATTATGATCTATAGGCAAACAATATGTTACTCACAGCTTCAGTATGGATTGGATGGACGGTAAAGAGCATCGATGCTATGAAACTCGAGATTTCTGGTAGAAACATGGAGCACATTCTGCAACAGTACAACTTATTTTATATATTCTACTAATGTTTAATGTACAACAAGCATAAGAAACTGTACAATCCATGACAGATCCTGTTACATATAAAGGTAAAGTTATCCTTACTACAGGCTCCCACCTTTACAGACAATCAGCACTAACAACAGTAGGAATGCTGTCTTATATATGATTGCTGCCTTCACCCCAGTAGAAGCTGACTGAACGCCAGGCCATAGTGCGACCAGAAGGACTGAATTAATTAAGAAAACTCATGACCCATCGGGAATCGAGACCGTGATCTCATGGCTTGCAGTGAAATGTCTTAACTGCGCCCTCTTCTTGTTCTTATTCGTAAACAACCCTGCAGCACTTGTGCAGACTGAACTTTGTGACCAGCTTCACGATGCTGCTGGGTTTCACTTCCTGAATTTACTCAGGAGACACTGTGTATGAACAGTAAGAAACACATCTTGAAGTCTGTACTGCTTCCACGCTTATAATGGGGATGTACGATGTCTAATGGATTAGGCACTTATGTATGTATGTATGTATGTATTTATTCACACTGCAATGGGTATATACCCGGTGGCTGTGGTAACTAATTACACTCAATAATGACAATTAATAATAATACTAATAATTAATATTAACAATCATTTATAATAATAATAATAATAATAATAATAATAATAATAATAATAATAATAATAATAATAATAATAACAGGGAACATCCTAAATTAAATGAAGCACGATCACTTAAAATAACATTTAAAGTAAATCTAATTTGTACCTTAAACGTAAGTTCGACTACACCCATTTCGCTGTCAACTCACTCACTGCACTGGAACTACGACACATTTCACTGATTCTATCCTGATTTCACTAACACTTCAAAAACATTTCACTGTTCAAATACTTTGCACTGCCACTATAAACTATAAAGCTTCACTGACAGGAACACGTTTCACTGACACAACACACTTGACTGACAACATAATTCTTCACTGATACAACTCTTCAATAACAAAATATCCATTTACACCCTTTAAATACTGTGTATAATATACTACCGTCTATTAGTAAAGTCCTTAAGCCTATTTTTAAATACATTTTTGGTTGTTGGTAAAGCCTTTAGTAAGTCTGCAGGTAAAGCATTCCAGTCCCTGATAATACGATTGAGAAAAGAAAACTTTCCAGTGTCCGTCCTCTGTCTTCTTTCCCTCAATTTATAAGAGTGGTCGTTCCTTGAAGAGTAATTTGGCGGCTGCAACCTATTTTTTATTTCTCTCCAGGCAGGCTCACCTCTGTATGTTTTGAACAGTGCGCATAATCGAATTCGCGTTCTCCTGTCCTTGAGTGTGTCCCATTTTAATGGTGAATTTTTCCGACAACACTTGAGAGCCCGTTTTTTAATCTTTTCCAGTGTCTTAATATGTTCTAATCTGTAAGGATCCCAACATGCAGCACCATATTCCATTACTGGACTTACTAGTGATTTATATGCAATCTCTTTGGATTTATCAGAGCCTTTTCTTAGTACCCTCATCACAAAGAGGACAGAAAGGAAACAAGACATATCTTGAAAGTGTCATAACTTTATGAGGGACTATTACAAAGGAAGCAGTTTCAAAATTAAGTTCATGCATGGTATATTCAATCTGTATTAATTACAAAACAAAAATTGACTATTCTACTTTTAAGAAGGACTCTTTATGCTAATCACACGAGTCAAAATGACGGCCATAGATTGGAAGCTGTTAGTGGGCCATAGTTTTCCAAGTCAATTTATTTCCACATGCGACCATTACCATTTGTTGTATTAAGGTAAGCATTCACTACATCGTATCGCACTCATCGGACGAATCGCACGGATTGGAAAAAGACAATCTTTGCTCTAATTGTTATGTAACTGCGTTCACTACATCATATCGCACGCATCGCCTCTCGGCAAATCCGTCCACGTTTCTTGGATGAGCAACTTTTCCAATGCTTGCGATCATGGCTCCTTTAATAAGTCAATTTTAATTGCTCAACTGTTACTATTATGTTGTGTCATGTTCAGTGTCGCGCCAAAATGGCAGACGGAAAACTTATTTCGCTTGTAGAAAATTGCGAAGAATTATATAATTTGAGGCGTTCCCATTACAGTAATCAAGTCATTTCTTACATATATATTATGTAACCAATATTTCTTTCGTTTCTTCGTCTTCAATTAAGATGCATGAAGCAATTACAAATTCTTATTCGCTAACAGTCATAATTAATAGACCTAACCTCAACTCCTCTGTTTTCAGCAATGTCAATATCGTGCGACGTCATGTTTCAAACAGCTGATAGGGGGATCTGATAAGGCGATGAGGTGGAGCCGTTACAGTGAACGCACTGCACTTAAAATATCCGTTGTGTGAGATTCGTACGAGGATAGTGATACGATGTATTGAACGCTTACCTTTAGTTTGGCCTCTTTGGCCCATTCTGTCCTCATTTGTATGAAAAGTGTAAACTAATGCTAGACATTCAATAAAAGCAGAATTCCTTAGTAAAGCGATCAGCAAGACAAGGACACAGACCCAGTTTCTATGAGGAGATAAATATTCATTTAATTTTCAAGAATCGAACAAGAGTTCGCTGGATCTATGCGCAGATATGAAAAGAAACGTTGACTTTCGGAACTGATCATACTAATAACTAATTACATTTATAAAAAATACAATGTGAACTTATCATTGCAAATAATGCATAATAATACAAGTCACGGGATTTTATATAAATATTAACTACCTACAGATCAAAGATAAATAGTAATAAAATGGTAATCAGGTTACAATGTAAATTAAGGCAAAATAATCCGTGTTCTTTAATAAATGCTTGTCAACTCTAGATATTATCCTTCTTGTTGATATCTTACATTCTATGCGAATATACAAATAGCCTATTTTGTAATGTATGAAGGAAGCAAACACCGTACCTGAAGTACATAAGACACACGATGCTGTGCAGCATCATGTTCACTAAGTGATAGCCCATGGGCTCCAGCTGGTGCAGGGAATAGTTCCACCGGAATGTCAGAATGCACAAAGGTCGATATGACTTGTGACTCTGCTCCTGTAAATGTCACAATCAAAGCAGTGATAAAACACAAGGGGCATGATGGAGGTACATATACGGTAGCGTGCAAATTAATCCGAACACGACATATTTTTACATTTTCTGTCATTGTTGGCCTCACAGCTGCTCATACCGCTTTAATTGACATCTGTAGAACGTGTAATTCCATTGTTGACGGTCTGTCATTATTATTTTTTTTATAATATGTGACATTTTGCCTGTCGTTTTGTACTTATAAGCATTTCAGTTGTGTTGAAGACTTAATACTGCAATCCTGTGTACATTCTGTCGTCTTCACAAATGGATACAACTCCACGAAAACAGCCTAAAATTATAACATTAGCAGAGCATTCTTCTATGACACAGAGGCAAATTGCTGGAGAATGTCACATCAGTTTGGCTACTGTTAATTCGATCATAAAACGATACAGGGAGACTGGATCCATCACACCCCAGAAAAAAGGAAACTTTTTTCCAATGAGTCTCATTTCAAGGTCCACGGCCACCGTGTTTCTTACGTACGGAAAGGATCCGAAAAAGTAACAGCAGCTCATCTCCAACAAGCACCCAAATACCCCCCTAAAGTAATGTTTTGGGGTTGTTTTACACATGAAGGGCCTGGAGCATTAATACCTATCAAGGGAATGATGAATTCTGACAAATATATTCACGTATTGGAAACCAGAATCGTACCCCAGCTGCAAAAATCATTTCCGGATGGCAGAGGTGTGTTCCAACAAGACCTGGCACCATGCCATACGTCTTGAAAAACTACAGGATTCTTCAACAAGAAGAATATTCAGGTACTCCCCTGGCCAGGCAACTCACCCGACATCAACCCCATTGAGAACTTGTGGTCAATTTGCAAAAGAAGAATGCAAAAAATGGATTGTTCTACAAAGGAGAAGATGATTTCTGCCCTCACTGGTGTATGGTTTCGCGATGAAGAAATGAAGAATATTTGTGGGAAATTAGTGGAATCCATGCCAAATCGTCTCAGAGCTGTTATTAGGAACAAGGGAGGCCACATAGATTACTGAGGTATGTCTTAGATCCTTTTTTTATCCCGTTTGAGTGTTTTTGCATAAGTAATTATGTTGTTTGGATTAATTTGCACGCTACTGTATGACATGAAGAGTGTTTCTACATAGGATGTTCTGTAATGAATAATTATAATTTTTTTATGTCTCATTTATTACATAATGACATCGTTAATTCATTTCTGGTCTTAACCTATAACAGGCGATCAAGTTCAGACATGTTTAGTTTCGCCTATTGCCAATGAAGTTGACATGTGAAGAACAATAGATTATTCTGAAATTTGGTTTGTGTCTACAAATCTTGTGCTAAGATGCATTAAATATTACAAAGGATTCTGTTTGCTCGTAGGTGGTACAGAAAGTTTAAAGATGGAAGGCAATCACCATTAAAAGCCACTAGTGCTGGGACGCCAATGACAGCTCTTACAGAGTAAACATTAACACTGCTGCTTCAAGTGAGGCATTCTCTGGAATAACAACTTAACGTATGTTATATCATTTTTCCGTTCCCAGCACATATTGAATTCTTAATAACTCGTTTTCCTTCTGGCAAAATGTTATTTCCCTCCAACACACACAGCACCCTGTAGAAGCATTTGAATGTCATTCTGCACAATGCTGTTATACCAGATCTAAAATGTTTGAAGTTTTGTAGTTAAGTTCTTGTTCCAGAGAATGCCTCAATTGTGAGGGAAGACAGACGAATCACATTAAGAAAGCTGAACATTTCATCACATGCCACCTATAACAGAGAAACTACACATGACGTCATGTTAATGTGCAGTGGTTCTTCGTATAGATTCAACTTATTTTAGTCTGCATGGAGATCAGAGAAAAACGTTTCGTGAAATTAGACCTTGATGCTTGTACAAATGAAGAAAATTCCAACACTGGAAATGACGACAGTATCTATTTCATTATACAGTAGGAACCCCTTTTAACGAATCTCTGAGGGATTACTTTTTTTTCCTTTAAATAGGGGTTTTCCTTAAAAGAGTGTTTACGTAAAATGGGAAGAAGAGGCTAAAACAAGTAGTACCCTACTAACGTGTCTGTTATATTCCAAACATTAAAATCATTTAATTAGGCCTATAATTATTATTTACAATAAATTTCATTATAATATTTTCTAACTCTTCAAATGGTGAGGCATGAATATTTTTCCGTTTGGATGAACCCAAACCACACTAACACTCGGTATTGAATATTATTTTTTCATTATTCTTTGTAATGAAGTAGTTCACAAACCATGCATTTCTGCCATATTATTTGAGGATTAGCCTCGACATCCCTTACTATTTTCACTTTCTGTCTGATAGTTAATTTCTTCCACTTAGTCGCTATTATAATGATGCATAAACAGCATAAAAGAAAACTTGGAAACAGGCTCTACACAACTGGCGAGAACAAAGCAAACAAAGCAACCAGTCTGCGAAAGCAATGCAAAGCAAGACCATAAAAATAATACTGCCATATGGTGTCGCATTACTGCTGATTGAGATGCACTATCGTATATGCTGGTACTATTGATTATTACTGAAAGTTGAGTCGATATTTTGGGATTCATCATCATAAAATCCACTTGACAACTATTCCTTAAAAGCAGGAATTTCCTTAAACTGAGTTCCTTAAAAACAGGAATTAATTACATTATTCTTAAGGTAGTATGGCTGGGACTTCACATATTATTTCTTAAAAATGAGAATGTTAAAATGGAGTTTTACTGTAACTATACTAGATACATTCATTATTTATTTTCGTTAACTTTATTTAGTTATACAGTGGCAGGACTAAAATAATTAATAATACAATAATTACGATTCAACTATTTAAAAATATTTTATAAATGTATATCACTGAACATTTTCAAAAATTGCCATTCCATTCTATGTTTTGAAAGCCAATGCAAAGATACATAATGAAATTGTCTGCTGTTACTCTCACAGCCTTAGCAGCGAAAAGGTTAAAATAACACGTGATATTCTATTTTTTTTCTACTTTGCAGAAAATTGCATCATACAGCTATTAGCTAATACTGACGAGAATTTGAAATTACAATCAGTGGAAGAAAATCTGCCAACAGAACAAAATATTGAATTCATTATTCTACCAGTCATTAATATTGCTATGGAAAAAAGAAGTTTCTGCTTTGGAAGACTATGATGATGATGATCATCATCCTTGCATGTACTGGTCCTAGTGGCCCGTTACGGTCTCTTGCCAACGCTTGAACGATCTGCCCAAGGATCTCTTGCCCACAGGATGGTAATTTAAAATTTGGCGTGGAATTCTAGAATGAGGCATTCTGATGACATGTGATCTCCAGTTTTGTCTGTATTTCTGTAGGTATTCCGTAATCGGTTCAATCTGCAATTCTTTCATAATGTCAAAATTTCTAATGTGATCCATTCTCGTGTATCCCGCTGTACGACGCATAAATCTCATTTCTGCCGCTGTTAATCTTTGTGAATCAATATTACGAATCTCCAAGCTTCACCAAAACAGAGTATAGGTCTGGCCAATGTTTTATAAATTCTGGTGCGCTTTGTTTTTATACTAAGGTTGGTTTGAATATCGATTAATTATCCCCATTGCACTGTTGAATTTAATAATTTTCTCATTCAAATCCTTTTCTTCTTCATATGAAATTTGGTAACCGAGATAACTAAAATTTTTGACTTGTTCGATGATTTTACTATTGATGCATATTTTGCTACGGACTGGTTCCTTTCCTAAAAAAGCCATCACTTTAGATTTGTCAGTTGAAATTTCCATATTGAAACTTTCTGCCATTTGAATAAAGTTGTAAACCAAACGTTGTAAATTGGAAGACTATGATGACAGTTATAACGTGCTATCTGTTGATGAATGTACGAGTATTTTGACAAATGAGGGTAGGCCTAGTAATTCACAAGTAACAAACAAATTGGAAGAAAATCAGAGCCCACATATATCTACCGGTACGTCTTCTAAAAACACAGATGAAGAAAATTATGATGAATTAGGTGCAAAGAAAATAGTAGAGAGGACAATAAACTGACAGTAAATATCAAGGGTTGAAGATACATATGCTAACTGAATGTGAAGAGAGAAAATTATTATGGTAGCAATATCTTCTTCATGTAAGGAAGGAAAAAGTTTGGAAGCAAGCTTCATCTGTCATCAGGCTGTTGAAAAAACTTTGGAATAATTATGGTCTATCGATTCATGGAAAAGGAAAAAGCAATGAAGACTATATGGGAAAAACAATCAAAGTGGTGTCATCATCTAATTCAGTATATCACTGCAAACTTCAATGCTTTTCTTATCAAAACTGGTGAAAGAGAATTATCACCATGGATACAGTCACCCTTTCCTACTTTTTCATTAGGAACAGAAATAAATTTTGCAGTAATATATTGAATTAAAAGAAGACATCATCCTTATGAGAATTGTGACTTTGTTTTCCCTCGTACTCTACAAATGGTCTGCCACACAGTGAGAGGATCCAAGGATATTATTTTTTATTTGCCTAGAGAAGATGAGATAAAAGTAAGAGTGTGCAGAATTTTTTTTATCAACCTTGGGGCCAAGAAAACAATTTTAAATACTTAAAAGAATTGTAATTTCAAAGACATGTTTTCAGAGAAGTCAATTTGATATAAAAGCAATCAAAATTGCGAGATATGTCCTGTCTAATAACTTATAACTCAGCTGGTTACTCGAGCATAATGAACATCCATGAATTTTCCTTCTTCTTGGGATAGTCCGACATAACAATGCCACAGTCAAACCACTATGTAATCGCCTCATAATGTGAAAATGGTTACTCTAAACTCAGCTTTAGTCATCTTAATCTGTATGTTTTAATGTGGTAACTTTTAATTGCTTAATGTTTGATGTCAAATTTTACTTTGTTATGTTAATCTGAAGACGATCTAATAATGTTGAAAATGTTCGTTCATTAAAACATAATCTACTTTAAATATATAGTGAGTTGTTATTGATAAGTTATTAGATGGAACATATCTCGCTTTTATATAAAAATAATTGTACAAAACGACAGAATATAGGTCTAGTGAAGATGAGGAGACCGTGAAGAAACTGGCATTGAAGCTGTCCTACTGAAAGATAGGGAAGCTTCTGAGAATTGGACTGTGTTGAGGTCAGATTGTGTTATCATATGGTTGGATTTAATACCTAAGGATGATTTCTTATGATTCAATTTTTAAAGGTTAGATATCGATGTGAAAAGGCACATTAAAAGTATTTTATGCTCGACCATGCCGAAATGTAGTAATTATACACCTGGTAGCAGTCCTTTAATGCATATCATTAAAGTACACCTATTCATTAAAGTTCAGGTATTCGATTATTCTCGGCTATGCAATCGAAAGATGAGGGAAACGTCACGGAGGCTGGAAATCCAATACTGTCACAGAAGGTTATGTTCTGTTACTATAATAATTAGCATTAATTGTAAATAATATTCAAATAAATTCAATTTGTCATCTCGTTTTTCAATTCTAAATGAATTTCCAGATTATACATTCTCTGCATTACATCAAGGTCAATGACATTATTGTTCCTCGGAAAAAATCAATACTTTCGCGTCTGCGCACATCTCACAATTCACTAGCTATGAACAAGGTCACTTCCGATCTTCTGTCAGATACAAATAAAGTGAATACTTCTTAATAATTTCAAGTTAGAAATATGGTCGAGCATAAAAAGTCGTATGAAACATGCCTATAATGGTAAGCTCGTATGAAAATTATGAAACTCGCTTGCGCTCGTTTCATAAACAAACATACTTGCGTCTTAATTACTGTCATTATAGGCTCGTTGCATAATGTACTATTAAAAGTCTGGTAAGTGTAGCATTCTTAATAATTCCAGAAAAAATCGCAATGAAATCTCTAATAATTTGACGGAAATTTAATTACTTACAAAAATAATGTGTAGCAGACTGGGGAATCGTTGACTGCACACTGGGCGGTTTGTCGGTATATACCTACTGTATGCGGCTCTGGAGGATCAAGTGAATATTGCAATGTCACAAGAACTATCAGCTTCACATATTATCCTCACTTTACGTATCCAGAAATTGACAAACTTTTTTTATGGCACGAGTCACATATTCGCACATTCAAAGATGCCATTAAATTGAGTTTTATCAATAAATTCAGACTTACGCACCTCAGTTTCTGTTTATGGATGGAGTTAAGTAACAACAAACCAACCAACAATTTTGTACATAAAAAAGTGTCATTTGCAGGCTGAAACTACGGGAGTTGGATAAAAGTAAAGCCAGGTAACAATCTTGTGCAGTATGATCTCGTGCAACTTCAATTTTGATCCACAAACGTTGTTCCAGCTATGTAAACATGTCGTTAAAGTGCTTACACTATTCTCCTGTACTTTAAGGCATCACAGTATTTGACTGAATATCATACCACTCGCTGCACTGGTTCTCACCCTAAGGCTGTCTCATGTAGCAGCAGTGCTCCCATCACTTTTTATCCAACCCTCGTATTTCCTAAACACATGAATTCTTATTTTGCGACAACAGACAAACACATAGTTTGTTATTACAAAAGTTTTAAATTTTCTTTCATGAGAGGAGTCAGTTGAATTTGAACAAAATTGATCCTATGAGTTCATAATTAATTTCAACGAAATACCTCAATGTTTTTAAAAACTGATTTTGCTGGTTGGTCTGTAAAATTTGACGCACAGAGCTTCACCCCATCCAATTCAAACCCTGACTGATTATTTTTTCTTCTATACTCCGTCACCTGCTATTTACTGTCACTCAGTCTTGTATCCTTTAGGCTACACTTCAGCATGAACATACTTTATTCTGATGGGGCACATTCTAGTTGAGCTCGGAATAATAAAAGATAAGATATTTACTGATCCTTGGTCATTTGATGAATGAATTTATTTGTTGTGTAGAGGCACTAACAGTTTTTATATGCAACAGAAATTCGTAAAACTTTCTGTATATGAAAATGATTCCTTAGCTGTGGCTTGCGAGAGTGTGCATGCCTTCAGAAAATAAACTGTTGCAAATGTATGTATGCTGATGCCACACTTTGGAGTCTTTTGAATGCTGTAGTTTACAGATAATACATTAGGAAACAGGTCTATATTTTTGTCAGGTTTTTAACTGTGATATTTAATGTAGTAGTTTTCATTTGAAAAAAAAAAAAGTAATTGAAAAATTACGGAAAATGTTAAATTAATTTGTGATAGGCCTAAAGAAGTAAAAAGTATTGTATTTATTTTATTAAAGTTGTATTTCCACAACAACCTGTGCTTTGTCTCAATACACACTTTTGACTTCACATTCATACAGTAAAGCAGCTTCTAAACTACAAGTTATGTCTAATCTGTGGGACAAGGAGAAAACTGTTGCTGCAATGCAGAAGAGAACATAGACTATTATTATTTTTTTGCTTTAACATTTAGCTCATATCGGATGTGTAGGATCTTTGGGTACAAGCGAATGCTTGTTAAATGTGTAAATATTTATAATTTCGCACATTTGTAATGAGTGTTAGTAAGAAAAAAAGGCAGCACATAACAGCGAAAATAATTACAACACAAATAAAGGCAAGCTATTTCAGCTTTCCAAAAGACGAACAATGGTAAGTAAAATAAGTTTATTTAATAATAGATTATCAAGAATGGAACATTATTAATTCAGAATCAAAATAATGTGTACAGACCTATACAATGCCAATTAGCCATAGGCCTATTTATAAAATCGTAAGTTTATGTAAATCCTACATTTTTCCAATGCAAAGAAATGGACTTACACTCCAGAAGAGAGGCTCTGTGAAAAGAAGTATGTCGTATAAATAAATAAAAACTGCACAACATGTAATGTGCACTTCGAAGATATGATGTTTTCAAATTGTCTGAGAAACTTGATGCTGTTCCAACATTATTCAGCATACCAAACCCACCAAAACAAACATGGCAAAAAAAAACCTAAAGAGAGGAACATGAAACATATCAAGTGGCTACGAAGGTTAAAACTGATGTATAGTGGTCACCCCTCTACCCTCAAAAATGGCCAGGTAGTCTCAGAAAAGCAGATTTGCACATGTGCAGGGAGTTCACAAGAGAACATGTTTCTAAAGGGTTATGTCTTAATGGTCCGTTGGTCAACCGGCTAAGAGATTTAAAGGTGATAGTGTATCTCCTTGTTTTAGCTCGCAGTGAATTGAAAAAGCATCAGACAGAAGCTGGCCTATACGGACTCTGCTGTAAGTTTCATTGGGACATATTTTAATTACTTTATTCATTTCTGTGTTCTTTAAAGAACTTGTCACTTTTTTCTGATCTTACTACCAGAAACTTCCTTTCTGATCTCAATTCTAATTCTCCAAAGTAAAACAACGCCCAGGAATAAAGTATCATCTTCCTGCTCTCACTTGATTCAAGTGCAGTTCGTGGAGGTACTGTACACGCGATTCAGACACTGTCTTCTTCCTCTCCACTATACTCATGGCCTCACGGGCAGAATCAACAATAATTTCATCATTTGATATTTCCAGACACTGATTAATGTTTTCTTGATCCACAGCAAAGAATTTGGTCAATTTGCTCCACCAACTTTTTAATGTCTTCCATTAATATTCTTCCACTGTCGTCATTCTCTACAAACCCTTGAAATTCGACTGCAAGTACCTCATTGTCGGAGTACAGCTTCCTCCATAATCATAATATTCTTGCACTTAATCATGTCTTATGCATTGTTTATTAATAAGATAGGCTCATTTTCTTCCAAACCTGAAGCAATGGAACGTTTAATGTGCTAAAGGGAAGGGGTAGTACACATTCCCATTTTGAATGTCCCATATATGGCTAATCCCGTGGTTACCATTAAGTAATAGCCTCACACTATGTCTCTTTGTAGACCCTTTACATTCAAGCACACAGATCAGATTTTAGTTGGATTTTCGTTTAGTGGAGAAAAGTGGGGAGACTCAGATAAACCGATGATTGAGAGACAGATAATTGAGGTTTTACATTTAAGAATTTTGATACTCCAATTCTGGATGATAGCCCTTGATATCTTCCTCATCTGTGTGAAAGAAGTTGAGTTGAGTTCAGGCTGGAGGATTATAAAATGCTTATTCAATGATATTTGAGTCAAAACAGATTATATATATATAAAACTCACTAAAACTGTGAAAATTATTCAACAAATATGATTAGTAGGTGGTGGCCTAATTTAAACAATTTAAACACCGACAGCACTGTTACCCAAATGCTAATGCACTAGCTTCTGATGAAAAAAATGCAAACAATTTCTACTGGAAGGGACTTCCTCTTCCCACAACAGTATCAAGAAGTATGACATGTGAAAATTCCTTTATGATACATAAATATCACCCAACTCTGCTAGACACTGTCCTCAGTGATCACTATGTCTCGTAGTTACCAGCACTTTAGAAATGGGATTCATCACTGCCAGACCATCAAAATACAGGAATATCTAAAATACATTAAAGGTGATATGTTACAGTTGTATGCTTCTCCATCTTCAGTGAGTCTCCTTTAAGCCAAGCAACAACACGGTTCGATCACCTGAACCAGCCGTCGTGGTAAATAGTCACTGAAGATGGAGAAGCATCTCCGAAACATGTCTGACTATAACTAATTTCTTTAACAATTTTATTGTATTTATTAGTGTTCATACAACTGTAACATATCACCTTTAATGTATTTTATAAAATCTATGAACACTGTATTATTGACCAACATTTGTGTTTTATCTTTAAATACAGGAATATCTTTCGTGCCCAAATTATAAACATTGCTAACTTGTCAAGTATTACAGAGATGAAACTATACATCTTAGCTTATTAACAGTTTGTTCTGCCTACCTTATGAATTGGAGTTCCCCAGAAATCGTTGAAAAAGATATTCTTAAGTGGCATGTGAGGTCTCAGATCCCTGTTGTCCTTGATGGCGCTGATGTCATCAAACACGAAGCCGCACTGCAGACTGTTGTAGTAGCACATAATGCAGGTGATGAAGATCACGGCGCTGAGCACCAGCCGGGCAGCCATCCTCCTGCACCAACATGGTTCAGCAAAGAGTACATTAAACTTCACAGTCTCTCTTGAGTCTGATATTTCTTTCAATCAACTAATGGTTAAGTATGTATTCTTTTAAGTGAAGCAGTGTCAAAAGATATGTTGTGAAATGATTCTTTCTGTGTATAAATATGTTCAACACAGTTATCATTTTAAAAACATAAAATTGTTTAGTCACTGGTTAAAAAGTGTTAAAATTTTAAAAAAGGTATATACCTTGGACAGACGGCCCATTTCGACGTGATGTTACGTCTTCCTCATTGTCTCCTGAACTACTGGTGATCTTGAATTCTGCGATGTGCATTTGTCAGTTGTAGGGGTGGGGGTGTGTTGCTCTTATGGTGGGGACTGATTGTTTGTGTGTTATGACGTATCATGATGTCGAATAATGTTTGGGTATTGAACTGTAATTGTGTATTAAGGGGAGGCAGAGGTGAAATTTTCGAACAAAATTGAAGAAAAAATGAAAATTTGGTTTTTTCCCATTTTTATTATCTTTATTTTGATATTCCGATGTTAGTTTTTGATTTTGTGCCCTTAAAAGTATGAAATTAAAACCAAGATAACTGTATTACTATATTATTCCCATAATAAACTAATACTTATCATTATTTATATACCTTCTCTGAACATATAAATAAAAAGAAATATTGAAAATTTCTTACAATATGGTGCAAGGAGCATTTTATATCAAACGATATAAAGTTTTATAAAATTATTAATATTTACAGAACTATTGTACTTAGAAAGTTGAAACTTGGTATGTCCATTACTAATAACATACTTAGTATCCATGATCAATTTCAAACAAATCGGATAAATTTTGTGGATTTTGAAATATTCACCTCTGCCTCCCCTTAAGTGTATGTTGTGGGTATGTTATTGTATGTTTATATATTTCGTATTGTTCTAAGATGTTTAACTGTGAACTTTTTGGTGTGATGTGTAGAATTTCCATATCTGTTTCTATATTACTGTAGTCATGATTATTGTTGATAACGTGTTCTGCGTAATTTGATGTGATGTAGGGTTTGGTTATAGCTTTAATATGTTCATTATATCTTGTGTGAAAGGATCTTCCTGTCTGTCCTAAGTAAAAATGTGGGCAACTATTGCATTTTAGTTTGTAAACTCCAGTTGAATTATATTTATTTGAATGTTTAATGTGATTATTTAGATATTTCTGTATTGTGTTATTTGTTTTGTATGCTATCTTGAAGACACTGATGAAGACGTAACATCACGTCGAAACGGGCTGTCTGTCCAAGGTATATACCTTTTTAAAAATTTTAACACTTTTTAACGGACGACTAAACAATTTTATGTTGTTAAAAAAACAAAGTGTTAACGTTAACTATAATCAATGTTATCATTTTATTCAATATCTTGCATAACATTTTAGCTTGGTATCACCGTCACTGTGAGCCTAAAAATTCGGAATATTTCATTTTTATTGGCTAAGTGCATTGAATTTTCCTTAACTCATAAACCTTGTTGGTAGCCTAGGTCCTTATAAGGTGTATCATTTTGCCTGTTTTAAGTCCAGTTTCGTATTTTAAACTTCATGCCTTACATTGCTATTTGAAACTGAATTTTAACAAACATACAAACGAAAGTTATGATGGTAAATACGAAGAATGGTGGACAAATTAAGCAATAAATTATTAGGACACTTCGTAACATCTACTTGTCGTTGGTCCATTAAAAGAAAAAAAGTAAATTATAGCTACAATAATAAGCTCTGTGTATTTAGCAAGAATACAAAGAGAAGTCAATATAGCATATAAGTGGTAAATCAGCACAAACTGAAGACAATTTCAAATTCAACGCGCATTTTTTGCTGGTAGATAGCATCACCAGTATGCAAGAAATAGAACCAATATATGCCTTGCACGCCACAGTTACTGAACTTCAGCGAGTTCACATGGTGTGCTACATTAAGCTGCCCAGATACCCTGGTTCTGCTAGGACAGCCCCGGTTTTCACACAATTGTCCTAATGTCTTGGACATTTAATTATACATACAATATTTTCTCAATTATTTAATTTTATCATTGCCAGCAGAACAAGAAAAGAAGAGCCTTAGAAAAATACGTATTTCCACAAGTCTAGAAGGTATCACAAGGATATTTCGCTCAATGGCAGTGCAATGAGGTGGAAATTAATTGGTAACTGCGCGGCCACAGCGCCTAACGAAAATGCTAAAGTGGAAACAAATTCCAGAATTCGAGGAAACTTAATTTCTTACCCCCTCTCTGTTGTCTTAAAAGGTTCTAACAATGGGGGGGGGGGGGAAGTTTTCGTTTAGAAGTGTATGCAGACGCATGGGCTTAAACTATATCAGTACTCATCAGTGAATTAAAATACTGAAGTCAGTATATGAATTCTAAAATCTCGATAACTCTGAAAACAATATCTGTGTCCAGTAAGCGGGGAACTTCTTTTCTTTTAAGAATTTAAATGACGGGCGCCATTTGTTAAATCCAATCCAGAGCCATGACTGTGTAAGTGACAATGCCTAACGGAAATGCTCGTTTAATGAAACATTACAAAAAGAATTTCCTTATTTGAAAGAAAGTGAGGTTTTAATGTTTTGAGATCTTTTCTTCTTCTTTTGAACAGTCAAATACTTTCTCTCTACTTCGTATACTAGTTTATTCTAATTCATCATTTGTTTTTCTAATAATAACTGATTAGGCTAATACTGTACATTATATTGAACAACAATACCTCAATACAATTTATTACTGTTTCAGTGAAGCCACTATGAGTACAAAAAAACCAAACAAACAAACAAAAAACAAAACAAACAACTGAGTGTGTTCCTTTTAATACATGAAAAATAGTTTTTAAACTATAATCATTTTTGGGTTGAGGCTCTTATGCTAAAAAAGTACCAAATAATAACTTGCTTGATACTGACTGATGCTCAAGTATATTATTCTACACAGCCTTTTAATTGGGACATAATAGCTAATACTATATAGGCATAGTTCCCCTCCCCCACTTCCAAGGTTTTATAATGTGCCAGAATGGAAGCGAATTTTGATATTATGTGGCATAAAAACTTATATATCCTGTTAAATATCAGTTCAATCAAAATTTTGCACAGAATGAAATTTATAGGAAACATTTTTAAAAGCCTCTGATTGAGGTTCTAGCTGATATGTACGATATGTGTCAGAGGAAGAACAATTGTTTGTTTGTATGCATCTGAAGTCTGATTGCTGTAATATGTAGCTAGTCAGCGATGTATGCAATGGAGGGGGAAAGGAACTGGCCACCCTACCACATTATCTTCTGGCTTAGTTCTCATAAGTGGTGCCTTGTTGATGTCACTTTTGAGGTTCAAACCTGTCTTCGAACAGTTGACTAAATAACATTTTAAAAGAAGTTTTTGTTGTGTAACATTCTCTTAATAAATCAATAATAAGCGAGATATTTCGACTTGTTTACTTCAGACTCCCTTACAACCCACTTTTCGAAGAAAGTATTTTGAATATCAATTAGGGGGGCGGATGTTGATGAAAAGTCATCTTCTTATTGTTCACATTAAGATGATGCCTATTAATATAGAAATACTTTTTATGTGAATATCAACGTAAAAAATTAATTTCTTATATTGCATTTTTTTTTTGCATTTTTCGACGTTTTTGAACTAATAGGTCATTTTTATATATTTTTTTCGGCTTTTTTTGGTCATTTTTAATACCTTGAAGAACTTTTAGATCATTTGGAATGCATTTTACTTTCTTCTTTGCTGATAGGTCTGTTAAATCTTTTCCTAAGCAATTAGGTCAGTAGTAATTACCTACTGAATAAGTGAATAACAGTGAAGTTTGAGTTTATAGTTTGAAACAAACTGTAAAGACCATCACTCATTCCACTGAAGGCTTCACCTCATACAATGAAAGTAATATGAAATGCTTGACAACAGTTTAGTTTAAGTGATGGTTTTGACGGGTACTGTTCTGTTGTACTAGTGGTTCCATGATAATTTAAAATTGTCTTGTCTGCACCCTCACAAAAGGTTTGGTGATCTCTGAAGGGACTATTTCATTCTTTTCTGCAAATGGCAGAATATGATAAATATGTTGCTAATGGAGGAAGAAGTTCAATGAGTGACATTTATAGCAATGGTGTTTATTAAAGTTGAACTTACTAGTATATGAATTGTAGGCCTACATATTTAAAGTAAAGTCAAATTTGAAGTTAACATTTCAGTTTGTTAAGATTATCGGTACCTATAAATTTAAACTTTTCCAGTGCATCTCCTGTGAAAAATAGAATAAAAGTAAATATAGTAATACATAATTTCAAAACAAGAAAGCCTTCAAAACTATTCATGTAATAGCTCCTCTATGAAATACTAAGTGAAGATACTCATAAAATGAGGGGATGGAAAGAAACAGGGTAAAGAATAATTTCAGGCAAATAAGAAAGTAATGGAAACTGAAGAGGAAAAAGTTTTAAAGTGACTGAAATTAAGGAAAAGAATGCTTGCATGCAAGGGGGGGGGGGGGAAACAAACAAACAAAACAAAAACAAAGGAAGCACAGATATCTTTTCAAGTAATAGGTAAATCAGTTAATAAATATGACGCATGCCATTAATAAATTACTAATAAAAATGCTTGTATCTTTAGTTCACTGTTGAACAAAACTGCACAGCAGAAAAGAAAGGAAATTGTAGTTTACCAACAAAAGCAAAACTGAAAGTGTATGAAAATTAGAAAAAAAAAGAATGCAAAACAAGAAGTGATTCATCAAGATGGTGTTTTGTAAAAAGATGTTACGGTATCAACAATTTTGAGCTTTTACGCTAGTAAATGATTACAAATTATTCCTCCATCGATGTATGAAGAATTTATAGCAAAGTACTGCAAATATTGAGATAAAAAAGTAAGTAAAATTCATAACCAATTTTTCAGAGAACTACTCGTTAGTAGGGACCGGATTTTAATGTAATATCAAGGTGTGAAATATGTACATACTTATGTAAGAAAAATAAGCTGGTTATGTACCAAAATATGTAAAATCATGAAAATATTTAATATCATTATCTGGCAGGTATAGGATAGGTAAGACTCTCCAGTCGTGATTTCATACAGCATCCGACTTTTTTACCGCATACTTGACACATTGCAATTTTTCCATCTGTAGTGAAAGCTTCGTCCATTCGCAATCCATTTTTTTATTTTTGTCGTTTGGGTTGAAGATACAGGGGTTATTTTAGTTAGTTGAAAGCAGTAGATAAACTCACTTGCACTTTATACTGTAAGTATTAAAACTAGAGAACTGAGTGAAATGAATGACACAACAGTACTGCAAGCACTGTTTCGCTTTACTGGATTAGGAGAAAATAGGAGATGTGGGACACACGCATTTTAGCTGCTCCCTGTAAGAAACAAAGTACCTACTAAAAACTTAAACTATTAGCATTTACTAACTGTTGTTTGAAAAGTGACATTCCTGTTCATTCAGAAGTGTAGGATTATTCCAGCCGAGAACCATGCTTTATAATTGCTCGGAAAATCCCATTTCTGCATAGATCTACTAAATTTAAAGTAAAGAAGTCCAGCAATAACCTGAAAAGCTATCTATTTTAATATTTCAACATATTTCCAGTTTGTTCCTCAACTCGAGATTCTTTTCAAAAGTCGGCTACTTTATTGCGGCTCATGTCAGATTTGATACAGGTTTTCCCTGGAAGGATTAGGAAGAGGGTGAGTAAGGTTGCAAATTGCATGGGAACGGCTTGTTAAGACGTGTGCAGAACAATTATAGTTCGAGACAAATCATGTCGCTCTCATCCCACTCCACCGCATGAAGGCAATTCTACTTTCTGAGTGATTTTTTTACAATACAAAGTAGTTGTATGAGAAAAGTTGCCTTTTGTTCACTCATATTTACAGTGGGCAGTATGGGGTGAGTGCCTTTATTACTTTCTGGAACTAAGGAAGTTATGTTTCGTCCCGAAATATATCCTTTCTTGGATAGGTAAAAAGGTTTTTAAATCTGTGTATTTCAAATTGTAAACTTCCGCAGCAGAAGTTTTTTTTTTTCCTTTTAGAGAAGTAAAATTGAATAAAACCCCTAAATATGTAGATTTATGTAATACCAAGCCATAATATGTAATGTGGGGTAAATATGTAAAAATATGTAGTATCAAATTTTAATATATTAATGGTAAATACAAGATTCGCAAAGATTTGTTATTTATATACGGTTAGGTTGAAAGGAATACAATATGTAATTACATAAAAATCCGGTCCCTACTCATTAGATATCAAAATAACGTGGTGTGTGCTCACTGGGCTTCTGAAATAAATTACCACTTATACAAGGAATCTCTGAAGTGATTAGTCCATCGCACTGGGGTGATTCCTTTGCTATAGCTGGTGGGTGGAGGGGAGGGCAGGCAGTCAGCCAGCTGGTGGATCAGTCACAGTCTTACTGTCATGTTATGAATGTGTGAATATGTACAGTTTAGAGCAAAGAGTGTTTCTTGTGAAGAGGTAGTATTAAAAAATATTGTTCTATACGAAAGTGTCATTTGTTTCAGTGTGAGTTCCCAGTGAAAGCGTTTTCACAACATTAGATTAGTGGAAAAGTCTGAAGAAACAGACTCCATTCTGAATAAAAGAAAATATGGTAAGTCTCGCATTCTCACTGAAGGAAATTAAATTAAATAGGTACCAGGCTCGAAGAAAAACAGGAAAACAGCTTGTCCAAATTGTCAGCAGCGAGAGCAACTAAGAAATTTCACTTACATCCACACAAAACACAAGTGAATATGATCCAGCCCCAAGAGTAAATTTTTGTCATTGATTTCTTCAGTCTGATTTTGTTTGAATGGAACTGTGAATAAACAGAATGATAAGCTCTGAAGTTAAGATAACCCACATTTAATTCATGAAATCCTTCTTTATCTGCAGAAAGTAGACATCTAGTGTGCCATGAATGTGAACAGAATTATCAGGTCCATGTTCTTACACCAAACTGTTACCAGTAATGTCCACATAAATCAAATTTGATTGCCTGGATTTATCCCACAATTGACAGAGAAAGAAACAGTCTGTCAGGACTCAGCACTGGTCATGCCACAGGCAGGTCCTTACGAGAATCAGAAAGGGTCTTTGGGGAGAGAATTATCAGTACAAAGTCCACACCTCTGGCGTAACGGCTAGTGCGTCTGGCTGCGAAACCAGGTGGCCCAGGTTCGATTCCCGGTCGGGGCAAGTTACCTGGTTGAGGTTTATCCTGGGGTTTTCCCTCAACCCAATATGAGCAAATGCGGGTAACTATCAGTGCTGGACCCTGGACCCTTCATATGAGGCGTTCAGAGCTAAAGTGGATCAAGTCACAAATTTTCATAACTTGAGTTTAATTCATTGTCTGATTATCTGAAGTTGAATCTTTTCCAAGCAGTAATGGATCAAGTCTTAATTCCAAGCATTCGCCGGTAGGTGACACCAGTCACTTTCGGCTCAGATTATTTGTTCACGATATTCCTAGCCATAGTGGATCAAGTCACCAAAGCGTTCCATCAATTAACATCACAATTGTTTATATTTTATAAATCTAGAATTTGAGAATGGAGCAATAAAATTATTGCTAATCAAATTAGATAATCCACTAGAGCAAGTTAACTTCAAGTCCTATTATCTCAAAACTACGTCTCATGGACTTGATCCACTTCAGTTCTGAACACCTCATATCATTCAGACGCTAAATAACCTGAGATGTTGATGCAGCATCGTAAAATAACCTCCTTAAAAAAATCAGTAACAATGCTTGGCCAGCCAGGTAACCCGATCTTACCCTGCGATTATTTTTCTTTGGAAATCCATCAAATGTAAAGTGTAGACAAATAATACACGAATATTATTTCATCTGCAAGATAACATTAGAATAGAAATTACAAAAATTACTGTACAGCAGATGTTCTTCGACATGTGAATGAAAATTTGTTCCAGAGATTGCAATTGTGCATTGCATAATGGAAGCCATTTCCAGCATCTTATGAATGGAAACCAGTAAATAAAGTGCTTGTTTTTTTTTCTTGCAGTGGTTAGGGGACCATTTAATTGGGGAGAGAGCCTCCTTCAGCGAGCATAGGTCAGTAGTTGCGCGACCTTAGAGACTCTATTATCTGTCACATCTTATAAGTAGTAACTGCCTTCACCTGTTTTGCAACCATATTTAATGACTTATCTCATAGAGAAGACACATTGAAAGTTTCCAATGATCTTTTTTACAGAACAATTAAGAAAATAATTCCTGGACTAACTAGCCTATACCAGGTAAGTAAAAAGTGTGGAAGAATGCTTGTAGCTTTCTTATTTTTAATTTTATAAGGAACTCAATATACAAAAGTTATAGAAGTGAAAAGGGAATATTTCGAACATATTTTCAAAAAGTAAGTTTTTCAATTATAAAGTGTGTACTATACTTGTTTTTTTGAAAGATGGGACATGACAGGAGCGTTGCAATCGGAAAAACAACTGAATGTCATATAGCATGGTAGGCCTGTTGCTATGGTAACAACGGTTGAGTTGCCAAACTTACCGTTCTCACATGGCAAGTGCTTAATAGCTCTCTTGGCGACATTTATTGTGCACACAATGTTAGCATTGGTACGTTTCGTCTTTGATTCTCTGTCGATTTTTGTATTGTTTTCTTACCTTCGCGTCAATTGTCAATGAATGTTTTAACGTCAGCCATCTTAACGTCAATTGATACTTCCATCAGCTGGCAGCATGGTAGTCCATATTGGCAACATGGCACTGTAGTTCCAAGTTCGGCCGCTTAACTGTCATGTGCCATCTTTCAAAAAAACAAGTATAGGTACTCTTATTTTTTTTCATTTTTGGGTTCTTCCGGTCTCTGAACATCCAAAAGCATATTTTTTACCATTTATAAACTAGACTATATTATTTTGTAAATTTTCCTCGAATGTATGATCCCAATGCAATATAATGTGCACATTCTTCAGTAGAGCTATTATCAGTTTATCACTATGAAGAATAAGGGCGCCATGAATTAAATAATCATAGTCGAAAGCTTACCTTAATTTATTACCCCCCCCCCCTTATTCTCCATAGTACGTAGCAAATTGATTTACTGAATCATTTCTTTTTGTTTTACACATACACTGGGATTATAAATTTCAGGCAATTTTTTAGAAAAATAATTCTTTATAGACCTAAATGGTAAAAAATATGATTTTGTACATTTTGAAACCTGAAGAATCCAACAATGGAAAACTCAAATACATGGGGGGGGGGGGGGAGACTCCATGGTTTTGAAGGCATGTTCAAAATATTTTTTCCACAGCCTAGAAGTTCTGTATAGTGGGTATAGGGTACACATACCATTGTAGACACTTTAAGAGAATTTCATTTTTGTATGAACCTAAAACGATGTTTGAAAAATATAATGCATTAGTGTTATATATAAAACTGTAGGCAATGTTGTTGTTTTGTAATACCAGGCGTTTGACAATAAAGTCATTTGACCTCTTGCACTCCAATATTTTTCAAAGATATTGTCATGGTTAGCCACTGACGCACAGATTTTGAAATGTTCTGAATCCAAACTGTAGGAAATTGATTGCTCTTTAAGAATCATTAATATCAAAACACAATAAAATGTTGATTATGAAGTTGAAGTCCTTTAAACAATTTGTTATTTTACCAGTTGTGGCAACCATGAAACCAGCTGTTGCCATCTTTCGTATCAGTTATGGCCAGTTTTTATTTATGAAAACAATTATCCTAAGTAAAACATATAGTAGGCCTACACAAAAGGAATGTAAAGTAAATATAACATATAGTAGGCCTACACAAAAGGAATGTAAAGAAAAAAAAAACATTTATATAAACCTGTGCTATATGTTACCCATAATTAATCTTAATTTAAATTTTACTTCAAAATTAAAATTGTTAATATTACACTAGGAACTAAATAATTCCAGTCAAACACTGGGTTTATGTATGGTTGGATGGAACTTCTCCTATTGAATTGAACACAGAGACCCAGTCAAGCCTCCATGCTCACAACTTGAATCCCCTGGATTGCTTTCTAGGGATGTTAAGTCACGATCTAAAGAATCAAGACTGGAGGAGGCATGGGATATCTACGCCAAAGGATCGTGGCTGAGTGCCATGCCATGCCTCTTTGCTTAGTTGCTAAAGCTTTAGAAGTGCTGTATGTTTCCAAAGAACTTCAAAATTGCTTCTCACATCTAAAAGAATATTAGATTCTGTATGCTGACTGCCCACACTACAGGTGTTAAATCCCACAAAAGTGTTAAAATGAACAGAGTCGTACAATGAATTCTGATGGCCAGGTGAAGTGACTGAGTCTCCACAAATGGAAATCAAATGGGGGGAAAAAATTAAGCCAGTGAATGTTAATAAATGTACTATAATACAAAGCTCGAATATGAACACACTAACAGACATCCTACTAGCAGCTCTCCCTGGTGATCCAACACTACAGCCAGATTTTTCGATTATGAGGAAGTAGTTATTAATACGTGAACTCATATTATAAAGAATAAAACTAATCTCATGGTTCTGTTCATTTACAATAACGTAACAGTTTATATAAGAACTTTAAATTAATAAATTTGTTGTACTTAGGATAAATTTGGTCCCTTAGTACAAAAGAGAGCTATTAGAGCCATAGTCCAAGTGTCTCGAACTACCAGCTGCAGACCATTCTTCAAAAAATTACATATCTTGCCATTACCCTGTATTTATATTTATGAAACCTTAAATTTTATCAAATATAATTTGCATAGTTTTCCTACAAATTCAGACACACACCAGCAGAATACTAGAAATAAAGATAATATTTTTATTGAAAGTTTTAACACAACTCTATATAAAAACAGTTTCATTCATGCTGGTCTTCTTATGTACAATAGCCTACCAAATTATCTTAAATAAATATCTGCACATCAGAAATCTAAGAAAGCTCTTTATAAAATTTTAATCAAAAACTGCTTTTACACTATGAACGAATTTATTGAAAATTGTCATAACTGAATGGAAAAAGAACGCCTTACTTCAAGAAATTTTACTTCCTCTTTTCCAGATCCTGACTTCGAGAAGGATGTCTTCTCATGAAGGACGTGATGGTTGAAATTGACTCCTGACTTCAAGACATACTACAAACGGGACTTGTAGTTGAAATCGACCGACCTGTAGTTTTCTTCAATCAAGTTCCAAGTTTTGTATATTTGTATTTGTGTTGCATTTAATTATAGTTATTACTTTTATGTATATTATGTAATTAATTATTAGTTTGTAAATATGACATGTCCCATATTATGTATATGATCAGTGGATGCAATAAATGATTATGATTATTATGTATCTGCCTTGCTTTGCTTTTTTCGTCACCACAAGGCAGTATTTTATCGTTGATGGGTACATTTAAGGGCCAAAAAATTTACAATCTTAGAAGTTGGTACATGAGCGGTAAAAAATAAATAAAAGGTCTGAATGAAATTACAACAGGAAGTTTGGTGATTTAATGTCGTAAATCGTGTTTTACTGTGATGAAAATGTGTTTAGGGGATCATAGATATAAAGATCAGGTAGGAAGTTATAAAATTGAAAAAAAAAAAAAAAAAAAAGTTGGGAAATTAAAAAGGGGCTAGTTAATAAATATAGTTACCGATTGAAGTTTACTGTAAAGAAGTAAATCTTCGAAAGTGGTGTAGTGAAGTTATGAAAGATGATCTTAGTGATAGTATTTACAATTTTCTACGTTTTTTTTTTTTTTTCTGAGTGTTGATGGTGGTTAGGAAATGAATGATCAAACTAAAGTGAACTAGATACTCATCTCAAGATTTAATAAGATTATAATGACGTGTATTAGGTAGAAAAAAGATCCCAATGAGTATAACCGGGTGAAGTGTTACGAGTTAGATGTAATGTAGAAAGACGGAATTATGTATAAATTTAGTTAGCAAGATTGGAATGCTGAAAGGAACGTAAGTGTGGAACGAACAGATAGTGGACATTTAAGATCAATAAGAAGAAACTGACTGTTTGGAGTTGGGTTAATAGCGAGAGTAGATGAGTTATTAATTTAACAGACTGTCGGGATTGCATGCTAATTGTAGTTGTATTAATAGAAAGTTATGGTGAAACCCATATACATAAGTTGTGGTACACCATAACTATGGGTAATATAAATGTTGATGACAAATAAATATCTATCTACTATCTATCCACAATGCTGCATCAATATTTCTGTGCTGCATTAAGTATCGATACTGACCCCTTGTAGTAATATACTGTAAAACTCTTCTGTATATATTTCAACTAGACTGTGATTATAATTGAGACTTTATAGTAGTACTATTAAGATTTTTTTGAAATGTTCCATATTCTAGCTGTGAAGCGATGTACGAATAGCCTACCGTGGAATATAAATAAATACAATACAATACAATACAATACCCAACCTCCTGAGGCGTAGCTGCTGGAAGTGTTGCCCATCTTGTATGATACATATTCACATCACAACAATCACAGAACCTGTTTCATTAAACCTATTGGTTAAATTTAGTATTGAATAATTTCAAGGGAAAAATTGTTCCGGGGCCGGGTATCGATACTGAGCTACCCGGGAACTCCACCCGACACCGTCTCAGTGGTAGAGCGCTGGTACGTTCAACCAGAGATCCCGGGATCGATACCCGGCCCCGGAACAATTTTTCCCTTGAAATTATTCGAATCTGCTTTACAGGGAGCTTCACCTGAAAGACTAGATTTGCATAAAATTTAGTATTGCTTTTCTACAAGGAACTGGGCAGCCAGAAACTTAGTGTAAAGTTTTCACTTGTTCTGCCACATGATTTTTCTTTCCATACAGGTATAGGCATTTTAAAAATGTGTACACGTTCACGCACTTGACATGTAACCACTGAAAAACACAACACACTATAATAAAGTGCACTTATTCTTAGTTCAGTCACTGTATGTGTTTGTCAGCTGTCAAGGACAGACCGCAGACTTGCACAGCAAATTTCAAGGGATGAGATTCACCAACTATGCAGCTTCTACGTCGTGATCTTTTTCTCTATCTCTCTTTTCTCATTCCTTCTCTCTTAGCACGTTGCTACACAACCTGAAGAATATCATAAACACCAGTCAGGAGTGATGAAATAAGCTAAGCATTAGTGGATTCATCAATCATACAGATGAAGAGAGACGAACACGTGAGAATAGGCCTAATCGAATCGTCATTTTTAGTGGTATGTCATAAAACAGGGATAAGTTATCCAATTTTGAAACCGTACATTCGCAAAAAGAAATCGTGTGGCAGTGCAACGGAATATATAAGATGTAAATTTCCTCACTGCCCAGTTCCATGTAAAAAAAAAAATACTAAGTTTAGTGAATGGGTTCAATGAAACAAGTTTTGCAAATGATGTATCACACAAGATGGGCAACACATACAGCAGCTACTGTGAGCAGAGTGAGTACCGAATGTTATTAAATACAACATAACTTAGTAGCCTAACGAAGTTGCAAGAGTTCGCAGATGCAAGCAGTGGTGGGTAGTGGAGGAAGAAGTACCTGCCACTGGTCAGCCAACAGAAAGACCGGGACCAAGTGGCCCGGGTTCGAATCCCGGTCGGAGCAAGTTACCTGGTTGAGGTTTTTTCCGGGGTTTTCCCTCAACCTAATATGAGCAAATCCTGGGTAACTTTCGGTGCTGGACCCCGGACTCATTTCACCGGCATTATCACCTTCATTTCATTCAGATACAGCGTCGTAAAATAACCCAATAAAAAAAAAAGACCGGGAACTCACTGCAGAATTGCTGTGTAAGCATTCAATAGACTTCTTGGGCTATAATTCATGTGTGCATTCTGACAGAAAGTGGCCTCTACAAAATTAACCATTCTTAACTGAAAAAATATTGACAAGACCTGTCTAAAAATTCATTATTCTAATTCTTGTTACATAAAATATTTTAATAATATAGGAATATTCCATTATTACCACTGAAAATATAAAATATCTATGAAATTAACATAAAGAGTAACGAATCAGTAAAAGATCCATTTAGGCCTAAATGCCTGAATAATAAAAAGCAGCAGACAATCTTCCGTTTCTCACGCAACACACACTGTCTATATCCTCAAAAGTTTATAAAAATGAGTCTATGTGGTCAAACGTAAAAAGCAGGCTATGTAACACATGTACAGGGATAGAATTTCATATTTTTTGTCGTATTAAGTTTATAAAACAACTTTTGAATTTCCTAACCGATTATACAGAGTAACACGTAAACAATAAAATATCAGTATTCAGAAATGCTTGCTGTACGTTTGTCAATCGTCATAAAACCGGCGTAACACCGGAGGCAATAGTTTTTCATTCATAAAATTAAGCCACAATAGGGCTTCAAATACATAAAATAGACCTATAGAAAAGTAACTTATTAAATTCTCAAGAACAAACTTACTATACTCCGATGTTTTAATTTCTAATTATAAATCATGGTAGGCCTACAATATTTCTTTATTAGAACTATAACTGTTACCTATGAATTATTCAGCTTCCAGAAACTAGGCAGTGGATCGCCAGCTGCTGACGATGGCGAACATCACGCTGAAACGGTACCGGTATTTTATGGCTATCCAAAGTAGTAGGCTATATTAGGTAAATTTTTAAAGCTTTTAATAAAATGGTAAGCTTGGGTCAAGGTTAAGGATATAACTCAATATGTGAAGTAAATGTGTATAGCAGTGCCAAAGTTTGTCAATTTTATTTAAATTAAAAAAGTATCATCCCATGCCATAGGATTAAATCTGAACTTCCAGAAATTCAGGCTCCATTGTAACCGGTACTTGCGAACGATTTATTTATAATATTGTACGACACATGATCGAGAGAATTAACCGAGAATATTTGTTAAACAAAACAGAAAAAAGCCACAGAATAATTACTTGGAAAAATGTAAAGAATGACATTAAAATACGAAGAAACGTTGCACTAGCGAAGGAGTAAAAATAGGCCTATACTAGAAACTAAGTTCGAATTAAAATGCAACGACACAATCCCAATTTAATTATGCAACATTTATGTGCTATCAGGCCTAAGTATGAAGTAGGCCTAGTCCGATTTGTTAATTTACGAAATTAATGTAACAACTTATAATGTCGCGTGTCCTTATGGTAGGCTAGACATTTAGTAATCTCACTTCAATTCCTTCCATATAATGAAGGGTATAAATTCGAATATTTCCATTAATGTAATCTACATTCTACGCAAAATAACTAGACACAGCAAATATTTACAATCCAAGAACAGAAAAAGCACAAATGTCACTTAATTACAAGAGAATTATTGCTACACTTCCATTCACAATACGAATGTGAATTTTATTTCGTTACGATCGTCACATTATCTTGAATTAAAAAACTAAAGAACGCAATTCCAATCGCTTAGATCATCCCCTAAACATATTTTTATAGCTGTGAACTTTCGCACTAGGTTGACCTAGGGTTAGGCCTAGCTGGAATATCGGCCGACCTACAGACACTCCCCGGGAAAAATCTACAAAAAAACCAGTCTTCACAACCTTAATAAAACATAAATAAACGCTTCTTTCTTCAAATCAATATCCCAAGATGCATTAATATACACTCAAACTTCACTCCTTACACTATAAGGCCAAAAAAATATACATATTCACTTTATCATCACTTGCCTTTGCGGTTGTATGTCTGAAACACTACGGAGGAAAGCAGACAATAAATGTCGCCTAATGTCTTTTTCTCAGACACTATTTCCGAAGATTACAGCCTCCATGGAACAGTGGTGGTGTGTAGCTGTGCACTGGACGCACATTTGTCACCTGCATGTCGAACTAATCCAGATGCAGCGATTATAAAACACTGGTTCGATGAAGCAAGCGGATATTCAGTAGCTCTCTCTTCCAGCCACCTCAGTTTGCCCGGCTGCCATACTGCAAACTCCCAGGTCACGTGATCCACAGCCCCTTTGTGCTCAGACTCGGAGGCTGTCGGGCTAACCGCGATTCAACTAATTAGGATCAACTAACAGGAAAATTTATGAGGGATCAACAGTGTATTTTTACATACAAAATACTTGACTTCTCGTAAGGATGATGTACCGGTAGGAAATAATAAAGTTTTATGCCAAGTCTTGTAGGCTCTTAATTCCTTAAGCAACCCTATTCGAATCGATGATCTTCATAGTTCATAATATTCATTTTCGAAAACGTCACCGCTCTCTCCAAAATTAGGATAAGTGATTAAATATAATTATGATTTATATCAATGTTACCGTCACATACACTTCGCTTTTTTTTTTAAATAAAAACGCATAACATGCTTTGTTTAGCTGCTAAGAGTGATGCAGACGGGCTTCGAAGCATAGACTTCAATACACATGAAGGCTACAAGCAAAGAACAATCTATGTCACTTTTTCAGTTTTGAGTAAATGCCTTTTTAATGTTCAAAACCTTGTGGCACAGGCAATAACGTAATTATTTTCATCATGCAATGAGAACATATTTTCTCACAACAACGACCAACCATAATAATCAAATAAATATTTGAGAGATAACAATGCCCTCTGTGTAAAACTATTACAATTAAATTGTAACATTACATTATAAAGAAAGGGTACATTTTATTTAAGAACTAGTGAATTTTGTTACACATTTTCTCACAACAATGGCCAATGATAATAATGTGAAGGTAAAGACAACCTCATGACAGACCAAATCAGCCAGAGAGGCACCTTCACAGACAATCGGCATTTAATGGGAGTAGGGATCAGTGGCAGAATTTTGACAAGGGGGATTATTATTAAAATTATTTACAATTTACTTTATCAATATTTTAAATTGTGTGTATTATGATTATTATTATTATTATTATTATTATTATTATTATTATTATTATTATTATTATTATTATGAACTGTCAATTGCACAAAACGTTAAACGAACTTTTACAATAAATTAATATTTGAGGAGAAAAATTCGCTCCGGCGCCGAAGCGAATTTTTCTCCTCAAATATTAATTGTCAACATTACAGAGAATATTCTGTACGACAAATTAATAAATCCATAATATTTTACAATAAAGTCAGAACTCAAACTAACGAACGGGGGAATATCACTCTTAAAATGAGTTTAAAATCGACAATGCACAATATTTAATATCTGCATAGCAGAGCTGTCAAAACAATCTTTTCAATATGTTTCACAAGTTAAATTTCATATTGTGTCAGCTTCATTTTATTACAAGATCGGTGCTAGTCGGTAGGTCTGTTTATAATAAGATAGCATTGTTATAATTCGAAAGTGCCGCAACACCAAGCACAGGGATTATATAGAAGAATGGGTAGGAAAACTGTCTTATGTCGATGTGGGTTTTGTTACTCTGATAGTGAAAAATTAGAGAAGGAAAAACGATTATGGATTAAAAAATATTGAAATCTAAATATGTATTCAAGGGGGAGGGGTTAAACCCAGTAACCCCCTTGCGTACGCCTCTGATCTGTAGAGTCTACATTTAAAAAACGTAAAAATAACGGAAGTTTCCCCGGCTTAGCAGCCCAATAGGGGGAGACACTTTTCGTCGTTGAAATTTCTTAACTCGTTGCGCTTGTATTTTAGTTTTAATAATAATTGAAAACAGCTAAAATAATAAATAGATATAAACGGGTTGACTGATTAATATATTGATTCATACGATGTGTTTGAGTGAAGAAACATTCATTTCTAATACGTGTGATATCTCAATGTAGTTAATGGCTCTCAGCTACAGTAATGGGTTCTATGAATATTTCAACTGCCTGTCAGGATTCGATCTCCGGGTCTACTTTTCGTACTAGTTCATGTCGAACTCCGATAGCAGTGATTCTATAAGGTTCTAGTTTATACTACTTCAAAACTGAAATATATAAAATCGATGCCAGTAGACATTATACACATCTCTGATTCCGCCTGCGAAACCATTAAATACATCCCACATATCTGGACTGATATTTGGGCTGCCTAACCAAAAACCAAAGGCTTAAATCAGACACTCCTGTTCCTTTTAATTTTATTGTTGCTTTACATTGTAGTCGTATTGGTGGCATGGAGTGTATAGTACGACACGGAAGACCAGCGTTCTTTTGTTTGGTGATGTAAGCGAACCATTGCAGCAGATCAGGTGTTGCGGTAATACTTTGTAAACATTCATTATTCGCTATAAACCCAGCACATCAATATGTGATGTGCTTAGCCATTCTGTTCAGTGTAAATGGAAAGCCTCTGAAAGAAAAGCTGCTGAGATTTTCCACAGACAACAACACTCAGAGGTCCAGGCAACCTTCCCATTTGTTTCCGTATTAATCACAGGAATTATTTACCAATGCCCTATAAAGAATGTTATAACCTTTTAATAATAATAATAATAATAATAATAATAATAATAATAATAATAATAATAATAATCCGTGGCGCTACAGCCCGTGAAAGGGCCTAGATCGACCAGCCGGCTGCTGGCCTCACGCCCACATGCCGAAGCAGAGGTGGACGATCATCCAACCAGAATGGAGGTATCGTGTGGTTAGCATGATGATCCCCCCAGCCGTTATAGCTGGTATTCGCAACCGGATTTCGCTATCTATCGTAGCTCCCCAAGTGCATCACGATGCTGGGTGGGCACCGGTCCCATTTCACCGTCCATTATTTCTAAGTTAGAGATAGGTAAGTAGACAATTTTCAAGTGATGACGATTTTATAACTTGTCCCTGGATGGTGCTTAAAGCGATGAGCTACTGAAGTTTCTAAAATCAACCATTTTTGAGCTAGAGAGTTTACGTTTTTACTGAATATGCATATCAATATCATAATCACACATTGTAAATTTCAATCTTTTCTCATAAACACTAAAAAAAAATAAACTTAATTCTTTTATTTTTTTTAGTGAAAATTCTATTTCTAAAAAAAAATATTATTACTTTTACAATCTAATTGCTTCTTAAAGGTAGAACTGCCTATTGTGAGTTATAATTCACTACTCTAATTTGTTCATTTGTAAAAATACATATTTCTTCAATGTTCAAACATCAATAAAAATTAATACTGCAATAAAATTATGCTGAATACAGCCAATAAAATGCTCCATTTCGTAACAGAGATATTACTTGTAGTTGAAAACCTAGATAATTTATTTTTTTTTTTTAATTAAGGTTACACGTAGCTCGTACATTAACACAACTTCTACAGTTATATAAAAGTATATACTTATAATTAAGATATTGAGATAAAATTTTCATGAAACCGTACATTTTTTGCGCGAAAAAAAATGGTAACATTTGTGAAAATTTGTCTATTTTCAGTAGCGCTTCACCTTAAGACAAAGAATCCTATCCGAAACAGTGAAAGACAAAGACAATATATGACCTGTCCTGTAAGTGTGAGAGGTAAGATGAACTTTGATTCAAGTAAGGTATCCTGGTGAATGAGGCAGGTGGGAATGTAGCTGATAATAGTATAAAGTTAAAAGTGACTGACAGGAAGAAAGGATTTCTGAAGAAATAGAGACCAAAAAAAAAGTAATGATTATGATGCGGGGTGTAACAGGTGATTGTAACTTTGAATCTAATATTCCAATGAATGAGGCCGGTAGGAATCAGGCTGATAATGGTATTAAGTTAGAAATGGCCGGCAGAGAGAGAGAGAGAGAGAGAGAGAGAGAGAAAGAGGGAGAGAGAGGGAAGGAACTATTGAAGAAATAAACCGAAAGAGGCATAAATGATGACATATCAGATTCTCAAAGGAGAAGAAATTGAAGTGACAGTTGAAAATATTTCTAAATGTAAAGGAAAACATTACAGAATTCAGCATACTCAATTGCATGTACATGGAAAGAAGAATATGAGATTAAGCGTAAAGGTTTCATCTAAGTAGAGGTTGGACGAGGAGGAAGAGAAATGCTTTCGAATAAATACTACCTCAGAAATCTATAGGCCTAGTTATGCAACACAGTTTCCTGTGTGAAGAAACATGTAAAGAATCTAGAAGTCACATTTTTATTTTATTCTGAAGCTGCAATAGTTGGGAGGAGAAATAGTCATATCTGAAAGATCTAGTGAACTTCAGGACTTCAATTAAAGCACGAACTTCGCCTCGAGAAAGAAATATGGATATGATTGCTTTCTGCTAAAGAGTGATTGGATAAGGTCAGAGTGTGTAGACATCTCTTCTTAGCAACAACAGAAATTAATTTTAGCTGCAGCAACTCAATTTTAGGAAAACAATATTCTGTTAAAGAAACCAACATTGAGCGAAGCAAACCCTGGTTTTGTAACAGTCCACTTCAAACCGAGCTCCTAGCTTTTGTTAACGAAACAGAATGTTATTTTTAATTTTGAAAAGAAACAAAAGCGTAATGAAAAAATTACATTTCCTTTTGTTCTCCCATATTTGTGAGAAAGAGAGTTAATGGCTTGTTACCCAGAACTCGACATTGGTTAATAATAACATTCTTTTTGCAAATCATCAGCTCTCTCAGATCCAGACTATTAACACAATCTTTTGAACCACCCCCTATTATATGATATCTACCCTGTCCTTCCTTCAATTTATTCAACCATCTATTCGCTCATTCATCCATTTTTATGAAAATACGCTTTGCCTTTCCAACCAATTATTCTCCCATTATTTACCTTCCTATCCAATTTATCAGTGGATTGATTGAAAATTCGCTTAACTGTTATCAAGAAATAGTTCAATAAACCAACTCGTCTTATAGATATGAATTTATAAAATTATTTTACAGATGATATACTCGGTTAAGAGAGAAGTTTTATATGATATTCTTATTGAATTTGGTATTCCCAAGAAACTAGTTCGATTAATTAAAATGTGTCTTAGTGAAACTTACAGCAGACTCCGTATAGGCCAGTTTCTATCTGATGCTTTTCCAATTCACTGCGGGCTAAAGCAGGGAGATGCACTATCACCTTTACTTTTTAACTTCGCTCTAGAATATGCCATTAGGAAAGTTCAGGATAACACAGAGGGTTTGGAATTGAACGGGTTACATCAGCTTCTTGTCTATGCGGATGACGTGAATATGTTAGGAGAAAATCCACGAACGAGTAGGGAAAACGCGGAAATTCTACTTGAAGCAAGTAAAGAGATATGGTTGGAAGTAAATCCCGAAAACAGAAAGTATATGATTATGTCGCGTGATCAGAATATTGTACGAAATGGAACTATAAAAGTTGGAGATTTATCCTTCGAAGAGGTGGAAAAATTCAAATATCTTGGAGCGACAGTAACAAATATAAATGACACTCGGGAGGAAATTAAACGCAGAATAAATATGGGAAATGCCTGTTATTATTCGGTTGAGAAGCTTTTGTCATCTAGTCTACTGTCAAAAAATCTGAAAGTTAGAATTTATAAAAGAGTTATATTACCGGTTGTTCTGTATGGCTGTGAAACTTGGACTCTCACTTTGAGAGAGGAACAGAGATTGAGGGTTTTTGAGAATAAGGTTCTTAGGAAAATATTTGGGGCTAAGAGGGATGAAGTTACAGGGGAATGGAGAAAGTTACACAACACAGAACTGCACGCATTGTATTCTTCACCTGACATAATTAGGAAATTAAATCCACACGTTTGAGATGGGCAGGGCATGTAGCACATATGGGCGAATCCAGAAATGCATATAGAGTGTTAGTTGGGAGGCCAGAGGGGAAAAGATCTTTGGGGAGGCCGAGACGTAGATGGGAAGATAATATTAAAATTGATTTGAGGGATGTGGGATATGATGGTAGAGAATGGATTAATCTTGCTCAGGATAGGGACCAATGGCGGGCTTATGTGAGGGCGGCAATGAACCTTCGGGTTCCTTAAAAGCCAGTAAGTTAGTTAGTTAAGTTAGTTAGATTTTACAGATGAAAGTGATACATTACATTATTTCTGAGAACGTGGACAGTACAGGAATTCTGTCGCACTTCTTCGTTTAATTTTTATACAGCGAAGTCTAGTCTGTGTAGTACCGGGAACAAAAAAGCAGCGGAAGCCGCAAACATAGTTAGCTGCACGCTTTGTATCCGTCAAAGTAATGTTTCGCGGAGACTTGGAAAGATTTTTGAAGATAAATTGTGGTTTTTGTGCCCAGACACCGAGTCTACATACGTTTCGATGTTCTTGCAAAATCTGCAGCACGTTCCCCCCTCCCCCCCATCTGCCTCCCCCCTTGCCGCTGCCGCCGCTGCTGACGAATGCAATATTCTGTGTTACGAGAAATCCTGATATACAGCAAAGTAAATATATCATTTTGGTAGATTTCCAGTGGAGAGAGACAGAATCCTTGCAAGTACGGTCATTTTCTTCCTTATAACAACAACTATCTTATCTTATGCCAAATGTCTGTGTTTTTACATTAAAGTTTGTGTCTATCTTTTGCTTTCTTTCGGCCACTTTCATCTTTTCTCGGGAAATAATGGAATGTTTACAAAAAAAGTATAAGCAACAAAGACTTCACCTTGGAAGGAGGCATGCCTGGAGTGTGCCATTTGGACGGGTTTCAGCACATCCACATTCTCGCCAAAACAAAATGCCAGTATCAATTCATTGTGCATGCTCTCGTCTTGTCAGTGGAGCTAATGAACTCAATGTCTGTACTGTCAGTTTATTTGTGCGAGATCGTGCGTATTTGCTTGGTGTCCACACAAAACCAATCCGCGGAAAGTCTTAAATTCTACATTCAGTATTCCCAACCTAACACACATAACAATTTCCCTCTTCTTACCGCTTAAGTGACATATTGATTTTACTGCTTTAGGCTTTTGACATATTATTTTAGAGACGTTCAATATAGTAATGATTATAAATTGGAAACTTACCACTGCAATTTCACCTAAATTGCACTGTTAATTATTGTTTTTAAATATTTGCAAAAATTAAGTAAACTCTACAACTCCACTAAAGTTACTACATTCGTGATGCAAGTAACATTAAGGAAGCCGTGAAAAAATCAACAAGATTTATAGACTGGGGGGGGGGGGAAGACAGACGTATATCACGGCCTGCTGGAGTATAGTAAATACAGAAAACATTTTAAAGCAACAATGTTGAAAATAGATATTTTTGTTTTGCAAATTTGCCGTCATTGAACAGAAACCAAGATGGAGATTTCATTGCAACTAATTAGAAATTCCTCTTTCGGGTATGTAATAAACGATCTCCGCACAAAATAATGTACAATACACAAGCGGTATGTTTTCTTTCAATTCTCAGAAATTAAAAAAGCTCAACTACGTTTCGCTTTTTCAAACTTTTCCTCGAACATGAAAACTTCAACATACCGCTCTTGTAACGCATATTACTATTATTTTATACTATAAAATAAACTCTGAAGTTCTGGCTGATATGTACCTCTATTATCACTTATCAGGCAGTAGATTATTTATGTCAGAGGAAGAACAATTGTTTGTTTGCATCTGAAATCTGATTAGTGTAATATATAGTTAATCGGTGATATATGAAATGGAGGAGGAAAGAAACTGGCCACCCTACCCCAGTATCTCCTGGCCTAGTTGCCTCATAAGTGGTGCATTGTTAGTAGTACTTGTGAGGTTCAGACCTGTCTTCGTACAGTTGACTAAACAACTATAAAATCTACACAAAAATCACGAAAATATGAATCAATAATGCCATACAAAATCAATAATTATAATAATATGAATAATAATAATAATGTTTAATAATAGTAATACTTACTTACTTACAAATGGCTTTTAAGGAACCCGGAGGTTCATTGCCGCCGTCACATAAGCCCGCCATCGGTCTCTATCCTGTGCAAGATTAATCCAGTCTCTATCATCATATCCCACCTCCCTCAAATCCATTTTAATATTATCCTCCCATCTACGTCTCGGCCTCCCCAAAGGTCTTTTTCCCTCCGGTCTGCCAAGTAACATTAATAATAGTAATAATAATAATAATAATAATAATAATAATAATAATAATAATAATAATAATAATAATAATAATAAATCTGTAGCCAAAATTTTCCTGGTAATTTTCGATTTTCCAAAAATAATTGGTGTTAACATGTATTATTAACCATCCTGAAACCGAAAATCGCTTTTTTTTTAATTTTTGTATGTATGTCTGTCTATGTGTCTGGATGTTTGTTACCTTTTCACGCGATAATGGCTGAACCGATTTATATGACAATTGCAATATAAATTAAGTTCGTTGTAAGTTAGATTTTAGGCTATATGGCATTAAAAATACTTTATTTAAAAAGGGGTTATAAGGGGGCCTGAATTAAATAAACCGAAATATCTCGCTTATTATTGATTTTTGTGAAAAATGCTGCGTAACAAAAGTTTCTTTAAAAATGATTTCCGATACGTTTCACTCCAAGCAAAATTTTGATGGGACCAAATTGCACCAAAAACGGATGTTCTCTGAACCAAATGATCATATTTTAATTATTTGCACGTAATAACAATTAAGAAACATGTTAAAGGAATTATCATTGCACCAAATGAGTGTCTCTGGACTAAAATGATCGCATTTTAATTATTTAAATAGAATTTAAATGAAATGACATATTAAACGATTTATCCTTATATCAAACACGAATGTTCCCTGGACCAGATGTTCTATTTTAATTATGTAATTACTTTATATTTATTTCTAACGGGTGCAGCGGAGCGCATGGATACGGCTAGTAATAATAATAATAATAATCTTCTTCTTCTTCTTCTACTTCTTATTCTTCTTCTTCTTCTTTTCTTCTTCTTCTGACTTTCCGGTTTGGACACTTTTGTCTAACCATCTTGTTTGTGATCTTCCCTGATCTCTTCGTCCTACTGATCTGTACGATAGAGTTGCGTTTGGATAACGGAAATTTTGCATTCATTCAAAATGTTGCTTCCATTTCTCTTTGTAACCTATTGTTATTATTATTATTGTTATTATTATTATTATTATCGTTATTATTATTATTACTATTACTATTACTATTATTATTATTATTACTATTATTATTATTATTATTATTATTATTATTATTATTATTATTATTATGGATTTGAGGGAGGTGGGATATGATGGTAGAGACTGGATTAATCTTGCTCATGATAGGGATCAATGGCGGGTTTATGTGAGGGCGGCAATGAACTTCCGGGTTCCTTAAAAGCCAGTAAGTAAGTAAGTAAGTAAAGTATTATTATTATTATTATTATTATTATTATTATTATTATTATTATTATTATTATTATTATTACGTTCCTTTTACGCCAATTTTAAATCATTGAAAATATTAGTTCTGCCGACCACAATGTCGTATAATATACCAATATTTAGCGCTTCCTTCACAGCCGAAAGAAAACTAGAACGTTACGTTCATGAGTCTGAGAATGTTCGATTGGTTGTGGCTGCAGCAAGGAGGACACAAAAGCACCACGTTGTAGTAGGAAGCTATTCAACTGATATAATTCCAGCTCCAACATAATCTTTCCAAAACTTCGCAGCCACCTCTGAGACTAGAGGCAAACTTTGCCACGCGTTTATTATCACTATTTCCACGGCTGGAATCGAACTTCTGTTAATGAAAGAAAATATCAAACTATTACGAACATTACCCTCGCGCCGTCTGCGGGATGCTACAGTGAAACTTCACCAGAAGAATAAAGTATTGTGCATACTGACTGGCCTCGCACGTAGGCCGCTTGTGTGGGCCCATTGTGTTCACGCCACCGCACTGCAGATTTCCTTGAGAGCCGCCTCCAAACTTCCCTGCAGTCTGAAGAATCCCTTACCTTTCCGCTTAGATCCGTCAACCACGAGCTATCACCGCCTACATCGGAGCAAGCCAGGAAGAAACTGAGATCATGATGAAAAAGATCATGATGGCATATTGAGTCCGAGGTCCAACGCCGAAAGTTACCAGCAATTCTTCTTCAGTTGGTTGAGGGAAAATCTCAGAAAAAAAGCCTCAACCAGGTAACTTGTTCTATCATATCCATCGATTCATAGAGTCATTCTACCTAAGAGCCAGCTGGCTAGTCTCTTTTATTGAGACAACTCATCCTGCCTAAGGTTTTTCCGTGGTTTTCGTAAGGCGTTAAGACAAATGTCGGGATGAGCCCTAAGAGAAATGGGCCACGAACCTGCATTCATATCCCCATGACTCCTTTAATTATTCTAAATTAATTAATAATTACATCTATCATAAATTCATAAATCAATCGACCTCCTACCTAAAAGCCAAATTGGCTAGTCTCTTATATTGAGACAACTCATCCTGCCTAAGGTATTCCGTTGTTTTCGTAAGGCGTTAATACAAATGTCGGGATGAGCCCTAAGAGAAATGAGCCACGGACCTATATGCCCTTCTCCATAAATTCCCCTTTTTCCTTTTCTAACAAACGACGTAATGCCCTAGTTCAGAGTCTATAAAATTACGAAATACATGTGCAAGGTCACTCATGTAGTCGCAATGCGAAAGGACAGGGAACCCTTCAATTTGCAGATTCAGAATTCACGGCGTCTCTCCTGGCGGTCTTCACCTGCCTTGTCATCGAACAATAGACGACAGAGTCTTCTCGACTCCTCCTGCACTGCGAAATGACAGTTCCTTTCAATGTGCAGATCTACACCAGCCATCTCCTCCTCGTCCCGTCCCGTGATCACTTTGATCACATTTCCGTCCCCTCGCGTATGTGGTACCTAAGAGATTACGTCCATTTTCGGCTTTCCCCTTCAAAATTTTCTAGAGCTCCTTCAGCGGAGCAGCGTAACCCGGAGTGAGACTAGTGGCCAACAGGCTTGGAGCTCACATATTTAGGTTCTTACTGCCCCCAACCCCTTGCAAGGACGCGTTTTGCGTACCTTTTAAATTTGTCCTCCCAATTCTCCTCTTTCAATTCAATTCAATTCTAACTAGAATTTGAATGCGAGTCCGTTTGCTTCACGGTTAGGCATGTTAACTGCTACTCCCCAGCGATGGATGTGCAGGACTTTCTCGAATACATCAAGTCACCTTATGTGCAGAGCGCAGTTATTTCTGTAGGGCGTAGGCCTACATCTAATCGCATTTTCATAATAACGTTTGAAAGTATCGTGACAAAAATGTCACAACCACCACCACCAAAACCACCACCAAAACCACCACCACAAAAACCACCACCAAAACCACCACCACCAAAACCACCACAACCACCAAAACCACAACCACCAAAACCACAACCACCACCACCAAAACCACCACCACCAAAACCACCACAACCACCAAAACCACAACCACCAAAACCACAACCACCACCACCAAAATCACCACCACCACCACCAAAACTATCACCACCAAAACCACCACCACCAAAACCATCACCACCAAAACCACCACCACCATCACCAAAACCACCACCACCAAAACCACAACCACCATCACCAAAACCACAACCACCACCACCAAAACCACAACCACCACCACCACCAAAACCACAACCACCAAAACCACCACCACCACCAAAACCACAACCACCAAAACCACTACCACCAAACCCACCACCACCACTAAAACCACCACCACCACCACTACCAAAACCACCACCACCACTACCAAAAGCACCACAACCACCATCACCCCAGATTCAACGTCGTTTTAATAATGCTTACTTATCCACATTTACTTCGTCATGGCAATCAACTTTCAATTACATGGGCACAATGCGGTCACGTCTGAATGTGGGTTAGCACGACGCAGGATCACCGCCGACACAGCACAAGACGGGCACACACACCCAGTTTCTGTTCAGTAAACATTTTCCCTTTATATTCATCGTGTTCTCTTTTTAACTATGGATTTAAATTAGTGTATTTATTGACCGAAATTGAGGTTAAATTGGTAATCAACAAACTGTGGGAGAGAGTTCAAATGATGCATATTAGTGGCAATAGTCGAAGACTAAAAGCAAATTCAAAACAAGAAATTAGGCAGTATAAAGGAGCTCAAGAGGCGGAAGGATTGACTTCTAGTCCTCATAAAAGGAAATTTGAAGGAAGGAAAAGCACAGCAAGGAAGACAGAAAGAACATCTGTGGAAGGACCTCAGACATCATCTAACCACGATACGAAGGGACCTATGTCATCAACAGAATGCTTATAATTTGGTCAAAATGTAACTGTGGAGAGTTCAGTGGAAGACTGGCATTTCTGTTCATGCCAAGAATCCATACTAGAGGGCATTGTTCAACAAATGGGTTTATGAATCATGTAAAGAAAAAGGACGGTGTGTGTGCAATGTGTGTCAGTCGGACTGAATTTATTAATTGCACTGCAACTTGGCACACGTGCATTAGTGTAATTATTCTAACTTGATTGTAGCTAATATTAAAAAACAATTTAAGTTATGTTTATGTTGGACCATCTAGTCAAACATTTGTCTATTACACTGAGTGTTACGTTGCCTTTATTTACAGAATTTTAATTTTATTGTTTCCAATCGTCCTTACTATATTATATCATTAAACCTAAATATGTAAATTTAGAAACACAATCAATTTGAATATCATTCTGGGCCGTATTCATAGACATTTTTAGCGCGGGCTTCCGGTGGATGATCAGCGTTTTTTGTATTCATAAACCAGTGTTAGCAATAGGATATGATTTGAATTCTGTACTAGTAACCAGTGGATAGCCGGGGCTAGCTTAGTACGCTCATAGCGCGTCCTGCGAAATGTCTATGAATAGCACCCTTAGACACCACCTTTCTTTTTTATTCAGTAATCCTCCTTCCATGCATATTAGCACTTTTTTTTTGTAATTCATTTTCAAATTCCAACTTAAGCAAAACTTCGTAATCTTGTCTACAGTCTTCTCTAAATCTGTAATTATAATGATAAATGAGTCTACATCACAATCATCTGCAAAAGTAATCCTGGAATCGACACATTTAAAACGGATGGGCAATGTTGATTCTGCTAATATTCTCTACAATTTATTTATTCAAGATATGAACACACAGGATAATCCAATTATAATGTTCACTTATAACTACACTATTAATTGTTTAATAAAAATTATACTATAACGTTAATATAGATTCTTACCTTACACCTCTAACTTGTTTAACCAGTTTTGAAACATTTCCATCTGTAATTTTAATTTTGAATCCAATCCCGTTATATAATGCTTTCGTGTTCTCTATACATTTTGAACTCAGCCACAACTTTCCTAATTTGGACCAAAACTCCTCCCTACTAATAATTTAATCAAAGGATTTTTCCAGATCATTAAAGCACCAGTACATATAGACATATAGTACACCCTCTTTTAGGATTGAGGTGGTATGTTTATTTAATAAATTAATAATAATAATAATAATAATAATAATAATAATAATAATAATAATAACAATAACATAAATTTAATGTTACATTTAATTTTCTTAGAAGAATTCTGGAACAAAAGTTGTAACGTCTATGTTACACTTGGCAGTCGCTCGTTACGTATGACACAATTATTATTTATAATGAACAATGTGCTGTTTTATGTTGACTCCTAATCAATAAAAGTAACTCGTCTTCATAAGTTTTGTTTTTAATTTCGTTTCATATACAAGGTCTTTGAAAAGTTTTGAGAAAAGAACCGTAAAAATCAATAAGTTCGTACACTAACGTCATTTATTATTAATTTTCAGAGTAGGCCCACACCACTTCTAGATTACGAACTTCTTCGCAAGTCTTCAAACTTTAATACCTTCCAGGAATTCCCATTTTGGAATGCGGTTGAGCTCCTAGTAACCCGTGTTCTGAATCTTATTTACAGTTTGAAAACACCGAACTCTGAAAGAAAACCGTAATTTTAGACACAGAAAACAGTAAGCAGGAGGAAGTACGCAAGTAGGATTGAAGTAACGTTCCAGACTCACTTCTGCACAGGCGCAGAACTAAGGGAAGGCGAGTGTTCACACAGCAATAACCAGTTGTTTGACTGAATCTATTTTCAATAGCTTTTAGAAATTGTCTTTCAAGAATTAGGCCTATGTATTAACTTCCGACAGGTAATTAGAAATGTATCTCCATTCTATCAAGACAGTTAACAACTGTCAAAACTCCGCTGCAGGAGGTTACTAAACCTTACCGCTGCGCTGGAGGCGGAGTCTTCCTCCATTAATCTGAACCATTGTCGCACCGATTGACAAGTCATCTGATGCACCACTGCTATCAGTTAAACTTCTAACGAAATTATTCTGTCAGTTTCACTATCTAATAAATTAGCACTACAAAAATATTGTTCTTAGTTATTTTTAACGTGACCAACACATTTCTTTCACTTGTCTTTTCCATATTCTGCGAAAAGGTGGCGACAGAATCTTTGCTTTACGTTAAGTGGGATTTTTGTTAAAAAATCCAGTTGAAAAAACTAGAGACAATTGATTATACATTTTAGTCTGGCCCTTAAATAAATGAAACCAATAAAAACAATAAATGCTTATTTTTAAAGCACTGTTGGGGTTTGAAGATAAATAATGTTTATGTACGCGCTACGTGACGGACCGCGAGCAGTCAGACATGAACTTAACAAGTGATGATATCTTGCAGACTCATTCTATTAACATGTTTTGTTTTTCAACATAAATATAATGTATTTAGACGATTTCATACACTGCAATTACCCATTTATCTTTTCAAGGAAAAAAATTATCGTTGATTGATTTTCTACTTCAAAAACATATTTTTCCCACACTACAATAGTATAAAACAAACCTCAATTAAGAAGAGTTACATTTGTTATATTGCAGCGACTCAAACATATTAGAAATCTGCAAACAATACTCTTCAACATGCTTTTTTCCTTAATAATTTTGAGGGAAAAAACTGTTCCGTGGCCGGGCATCGAACCCGGGACCTTTGGTTAAACGTACCAACGCTCTACCAACTGAGTTACCCAGAACTTTACCCGACACCGATCCAGCTTTTCCCTCTATATCCACAGACCTCAAAGTGGCTGACAACCGCCAAGCAACCAACATTGAGTGCACACTAACTCTGTGTGACTTAAATTGTGGTTTTCTGTTAACGAACAGTGACATGTATTATGCAAATCAAGCTTTTCAGGTATAACTCCCTGTAAAGTTGATTTGAATAATTTTGAGGGAAAAATTGTTCCGGGGTCGGGCATCGAACCCGTACGTACGTTTAACCAAAGGTCCCTGATTTGCATGCTTTTTTCCTTATTAGAATCTGACTACTACTTTTTTTTTTAGTTATTATTAAGTATAAAAAATGCGAAAATATTCTACTTCATTGAAAGTCTACGTGAACAACGCCTTCTCCCGTTATTGGTTGACAGTATTAGGAAGGATGAAGTAAATAGTATATTGTGTCACTCTTTAAGATTCACGCATGCGCAGACCAACGGAGTTTTGTAAGTTGTTTCCTTATAGTTTTATGTTTTCCTTCTTTATTGGTCTTGCGCCATGCTGACCAGAGACTTATGCTACTTGTGTAGGTTCAACGTTTTCAGGAACACAATGCTTGAAGCCACCGGCGTAGCTCGGTCCCTTACCTGCCGATCCGGAGTTGCGCTCGGGAGCGAGTTCGATTCCCACTTGGGCTCATTACCTGGTTGGGTTTTTTCTAAGGTTTTCCCCAACCGTAAGGCAAATGTCAGATAATCTATGGCGAATCCTCGGCTTCATCTCGCGAAATATCATCTCGCTATTACCAATCCCATCGACGCTAAACAACCTCGTAGTTGATACAGCATCGTTAAATAACCAAGTAAAAAAAACAATGCTTGAAATATATCTTGATGATGGTGATGATGACGAGGACGATGACCATAATAAAACTTATTTAATTACAAAAATAAAACAGTAGGCAATCTAAATGAAGCTGCACTGTTTATCGAGGCTTTCGTGTCGAGATGCTTCAGTCATTTCATTTCATTTCATTTATTTAATACTTTACACTTGAGCTACATTAGGCATTGCAGCCCGAAAGAGCAGAAGCTCGTGCTCGGGCGCAGTTCAGATCAGTTATCTATACTAATAATAAATCTGTAGCCAACATTTTTCTCGTAATTTTTTTATTTTCCAAAAATAATTGGTGTTAACATGTATAATTAACCATCCTGAAACCGAAAATCGCTTTTTCGAAATTTTTGTTTGTATGTCTGTCTGTCTGGATGTTTGTTACCTTTTCACGCGATAATAGCTGAACCGATTTATATGAAAATTGGAATATAAATTAAGTTCGTTGTAACTTAGATTTTAGGCTATATGGCATTCAAAATACTTTATTTAAAAGGGGGTTATACGGGGGCCTGAATTAAATAAATCGAAATATCTCGCTTATTATTGATTTTCGTGAAAACTATTACGTAACAAAAGTTTCTTTAAAAACAATTTCCGATAAGTTTTATTCTATTCAAAATTTTGATAGGACTGATATTTAATGAGATAAATGAGTTCTAAAATTACAATAACAACGCCATCTAAGGCACTGTACTGAAATAAAAACAAATGACTTCGTCTATAAGGGGCCTTGGACAACAACAATCGAAAGCTATTAAACATAGCCTAAGAGAATGTTTCTGTGTTTGCATGAAGTAATATCGGAAGCTAATTAATTGCTTAATTATTATTTCGCCATTGGAAAGTGTAGTTTCTCTAGATGGACATAATTCTACAATGTTATTACAGTAACTTCTGAAACATATAGCAAGTAATATAAAGTATACACGTTAAAACTAAATTATATGTCAATCTTCATTAGACTATGGTTGCATGTAATAACAATTATGAAACATGTTAAAGGAATTGTCATTGCAGCAAATGATTGCTCTCTGAAGCAAAATGACCGCATTTTAATTATTTAAATACAATTTAAATTAAGTAACATATTAAACGATTTATCCTTCTATCAAACACGAATCTTCCCTGGATCAAACGTCCTATTTTAATTATGTAATTACTTTATGTTTATTTCTAACAGGTGCAGCGGAGCGCACGGGTACGGCTAGTACAAAATATATCACAAAATTAAGAGAGTTCATTGGGCACAATAACATTAATAACATTAATAGCCTACATACAGCATGTAATAATAGGGTCCATATATATAAATAGAAAATACAAAAATACATGAATATTAGAGTATCAATTTTAACTCAATTAGCTTAAACAATTAAATAATTAATCTGATTTGTTTCTTAAATCTATGTGTGTTAAGTGTACTTAGCTCAGGGTAAGCTCTAATTAATGCATTATATATTTTGTGTCCAAAATTTCTGCTGTGTTTTAATCCAGCAGTTGTGTGGCATTTGGGAGTATTTAGAAAGAAACTGTAGTTTTGTCTGGTATGGTATTCATGAGGATCAAATTTAAATTTATTGTGTTTTTTATGGAAGTAAATCAGCAATGTTTGTTTATAAATTTGTTCTAGATTAGATACGCCAAATTCCTGAAAAATTAATTTTGTTGCGTAATCAAAAGGTTTGTAGAGACAAATTTTGATAATTCTTTTTTGGAGCAAATTTAAAGGATGGAGAGTCGAGACGAGTCGAGTCATATCGAAAGTGTGTCTGATACCCACAGTTCTCGTCTTAGTCGTCCTGTGGTTGTTCTTTCAGTGATATTAGAGATTAAAATCTTCTGCTCCGTAACTTTTACGGGGATCATACTATTCTAGGTATCTCTTCCTATGTAGTATTTGGCATTTCTTTTTGCCTACAGTACAGCTTTATCCTTGCGATACAGGTTAATTTAGTAAAATATTCTATCACCTACAGACTCCTCCCCCTCCATTTTTACTTTCAACAATTTAGTGACACTGTTGCAAAACTTCTAATATGGATTTTTGACTCTACCAAAGCTTTACCGAACTCTTATGGTGGGTTTAAAATTATAACTTAATCTAACAACTTTCTCTGTTTAATAAACGTCACTTATTCACTTCTTTCACTAAAATTCGTATTCCCTCTTTTCTCTCCCTCGACTTTCCTAATGGCATACTCTTCGAGCAGAGTAAACACGACTAGAAGAGCGGAGCGCACATACTATAACTGCGGTAATGTTTATTGACAATAGCAGTGCGGTACCTTTCGACAGAAACCATAAAGATTAGAACCTATACGCAGAGTTCCTGCACGCCATTTCATGCCCACACACACGACTCAGTTCGCACAATGAGAACAGCAACAGCTGAGATGTGCCGATGTCTCAACATGAACGACGTGGGATTTTTAACAACGTTTCTTCACCTTGAATATTTATACAGAGAAAAACAACATTATAGACTTTAAACGACGGAATTCCATTAGATAAAAAATGATAGTAAATTGGGAACGACTATCCATACAAGAATATTAAAACGCTCGCAACAATGGTTGTTATTACCACACATCGTTATATTTTAAAATTGAAACGAACCAACAATTAGATTAATATTGATTTAGTTCAGTTCCTGATGTTAAGTTGTCAGCAGCTACGTTAGATTTATGAATTAGCATTTTTTAATATCTATATATATATATATATATATATATATATATATATATATATAATTTGAACTGGTAATGAAAATTACGAGAAACCGGCTGAACGGATTTTAATAAATGACCCCTCATTTTGAAGCTTTGAACCCAAAGTTTTTCAGAAAAATAGTACTTTTCAGTGAAATGTCAATTTTTCTACATCATTTTACTATTTTCCAAAATACATCTTTCGTCAGTTTTGAGAACTAATTAATTGCATTTCCGAATAAAACAAAACACACACTACAATAAACAATAGACTATTACACGAAGGCCATGACCTACAGGATTGAAGTCATACTTTAGAGTTCAGATGGGTCAGATTATTTCACATCATAATGCCAATATGTCGATCTTCATTTGTAAAATTTTTTGATAACGTATAAAAATAATTTACAGGTCTGATTCTCTGGTCTGTAGTTTTCCGAGTATAACTGCGTATTCGATATTAAGAACTACAAAACTTAAGAATGTTTGGTGACATTATTACCATTAAAAATGAAATTTTATTATAGTTAATGAAACACATAATGGTATACTGATGACATGAAAGTGAAACCTTTTGGGGCCTTAAGTAAGTAGACGCAGAGAAAGAAGATTTTATATTAGATCTTCATTTCTATAATATACTGAGTATATATATATTACTGAAAAATATAAAACTTACGTAACAGCGTGGTCGATCGACTGATGTTACGTCACATTTGTTGAGACTATAAATTAGGAATGCCTATAACATCGACATCAACGTGAAGTTTCGATTTTATGCACGAGAACGTATAATCTCATAAACTTCTTTCCATCTGACTGTAGATAATTATTTGAAGAGAAGTAATATAATGATAACGAGATACTAAGGTTATTGTTATGAACTTAACACTACTTGTATTAAACTTGTAGGATATGTGAAAATCGAACCACAGTATAGAGAACATATCTCTATACTGTGATCAAACAGTGGTTTTCTTCCTGCTCACAAGGAAGTAATGCCATTGTTTAAAACTTCTGTCGTACGCAATTTTGGCGTATAATGGATAAACAATTGATCCTCACTACTTTTTCCGCCAAGAGAGCACCTCCTTCTTCTAGCTATGCCTCCGTCTTTCAGTTGCTGACTATAGTAGTCGTGACAGCAGGTTGCAACTTACACGCTTGGCCAACTTATTATAAGATATAATTATTTGTAAGTGTACGTCAGTTTTACGTATCAATAGTATTAATAGAAAATTTTGTGTTAATGCAGTTTATTTATTCCCTTAACTGTGTTTTATCTAACAAAGTAACACTGGATGAAAACTTACGTCGTGATCGACACTACTCTGCAGATCATAGATGAAAGTTCAGATGGCGCTGAAGGCCATGTAGAGATTGAATATGAAACTTGTGACAATGACAAGGATCTAAGTTACAGAAGGAGAGATTGAGAATTACGTAGAAAGCAAGCGAATGGAGAAAGAAGGCAAAAAACAAGAAAACAGGAGGAAAAGAAAAGGAAACGAGAATGAAAGGAGAAGGAAAAGGAAAGGAGAAGAGAAGAGAAGAGAAGAGAAGAGAAGAGAAGAGAAGAGAAGAGAAGAGAAGAGAAGAGAAGAGAAGAGAAGAGAAGAGAAGAGGAGAGGGGAGAGGAGGGTAGAGGGGAGAGGGCATGAGGGCAGAAAGCAGAGGGCACGATGGCATGAGAGCAGAGGGCAGAGGGCAGACGGCATGACGGCAGAGGGCATGAGGGCACGAGAGCAGAGGGCAGAGGGCACGATGGCACGAGAGCAGAGGGCAGAGGGCAGAGGGCATGAGGGCAGAGGGTAGAGGGCATGAGGGCAGAGGGCATGAGGGCAGAGGGCATGAGGGCAGAGGGCATGAGGGTAGAGGGCATGAGGGCAGAAGGCATGATGGCAGAGAGCACGATGGCACGAGAGCAGAGGGCATGAGGGCAGAGGGCAGTGGGTATGAGGGCAGAGAGCATGAGGGCACGAGAGCAGAGGGCAGAGGGCATGAGGGCAGAGGGCATGAGAGCAGAGGGCATGAGGGCAGAGGGCACGATGGCACGAGAGCAGAGGGCATGAGGCCAGAGGGCATGAGGGCAGAGGGCATGAGGGCAGAGGGCATGAGGGCAGAGGGCATGAGGGCAGAGGGTATGAGGGCATGAGGACAGAGAGCATGAGGGCCAGAGGGCACGCGGGCAGAGGGCATGAGGGCGGAGGGCACGCGGGCATGAGGGCAGAGGGCATGAGGGCAGAGGGCACGAGAGCACGAGGGCATGATGGCATGAGGACAGAGGGCATGAGGGCCAGAGGGCAGAAGAGAGAGGGGAGAGAGGAGAGGATATTTTCATAACTCTAACCTACAATCCTCAATAACCTGAAATAGCTATTGCTTCACTCCCACATGTAAAACCGACTGTTCGTTCTGACATTGTTACTTGCGTTTACGCATTGGAACTCAAGAACTGAAGATGTATAGGTTAAATAAAAAGTATTTAGCATGAAGAAAACCATTCAGAGGAGTAGGCCTATGTTTCATTAATGCAAATAACTTCCAAAATGTCTGGTATTCTTCATTGGAAATAAATTTGAAAAAATTTAATTTGAACTTGTAATGAACTTAGCAGCATTTGCTGCACAAGCCACTAGTTATTCTTGAATCTAGTGATGCGTAGCGCTGGAATGCGTATTCAATGATACATTTAAGACAGAATTTAAGTTTTTAAAATTCGAAGAAAGCGATAACCATGTGCGTTGTACACTGGCGTTCAAAAAGACGTGATCCAACACCAAACACCGTAGCACAGAAAAAAAAAAACATGGTGGACGCTGGTACTGTATTGTATTTATTTACATTCCATGGTATTCGTACATAGTTTCATAGCTAGAAAATGGAACACGTCAAAAATGTCTTAATAGTGCTAAAAAATCTTAATTATAGTCACAGTCTAGTTGAAATATATACAGAAGAGTTTTACAATATAGTCTACAGAAGTTACAAGTACAACACACAGGGTTAGTATCAATATTTAATACAAGACAGAAATATTCGTACAGCGTTGTTAAATGTCATGAATTCACCTACAGAATAGAAGACGTGAGAAATTAGGTACTTCTTTAATTTGGCCTAAATAATCTTATGTTTTGAGTTTGGTTTTATATTTATAGGGGGACTATTAAAAATTTTTACTGCCATATAACGAACTCCTTTTTGATAGCACGATAGACTTGACGATGGAATAATTAAATAGCTAGATTGATGTATAGTTGAACTGATAAATATCTAAATATATATATATATATATAAATTGATAAATTGAGAAATAGCTAAACTCATATAAAGATAAATAGCTAAATACCCTAATAGTTAAATTGATAAACAGCTAAATAACTGAACTGATAAACAGCTAAATTGATAAATAGCTAAATAGCGAAATTAATGTATAGCTAAGTAGCTAAATTGATAAATTACTAAATTGATATCAGCTAAATAGCTGAATTGAATAACTAAATTGATAAATAGCTAAATTCATAAATTGCTAATTTGATATACAGGTAAATAGCTAAACTGAATAACTAAATTGATAAATAGCTAAATTTATAAATTGCTAAATTGATATACAACTAAACAGCTAAATTGAATAACTAAATTGATAAATAGCTAAATTCATAAATTGCTAATTTGATATACAACTAAACAGCTAAATTGAATAACTAAATTGATAAATAGCTAAATTTATAAATTGCTAAATTGATATACAACTAAACAGCTAAATTGAATAACTAAATTGATAAATAGCTAAATTCATAAATTGCTAATTTGATATACAACTAAATAGCTAAATTGAATAACTAAATTGATAAATAGCTAAATTCATAAATTGCTAAATTGATATACAACTAAACAGCTAAATTGAATAACTAAATTGATAAATAGCTAAATTCATAAATTGCTAATTTGATATACAACTAAACAGCTAAATTGAATAACTAAATTGATAAATAGCTAAATTTATAAATTGCTAATTTGATATACAACTAAATAGCTAAATTGAATAACTAAATTGATAAATAGCTAAATTCATAAATTGCTAATTTGATATACAACTAAACAGCTAAATTGAATAACTAAATTGATAAATAGCTAAATTCATAAATTGCTAATTTGATATACAACTAAACAGCTAAATTGAATAACTAAATTGATAAATAGCTAAATTCATAAATTGCTAAATTGATATACAACTAAATAGCTAAATTGAATAACTAAATTGATAAATAGCTAAATTCATAAATTGCTAAATTGATATACAGGTAAATAGCTAAATTGAATAACTAAATTGATAAATAGTTAAATAGCTAAACTGATAAATAGCTAAATTGATATACAGCTAAACAGCTAAATTGAATAACTAAATTGATAAATAGCTAAAATTTTGATAAATAGCCCAATGGAGGAGATATTTCAGAACAAGCTTTTCGAACTTGGTATTTCATTCTATCCCGGTGATTTTATAGAACATTTCTGAAGCACCTCTACATAAGTTGAAAACTGTCTTTTGTGTCCAGACCTGGATTTTTTGTACAGTACAGTAGTCTGAAACGGGTATCTTCTGTTTCAAATAAATTATAAGTATTTAGCTCGAAAACTATTACAATAGTTTGATGAAATAATTGAAAAACTTAGCGGAAAATAAAGTAATGAGTCTAACCATACACGGTAATTGCCCTGAACTGCACTTTTGTATCGCTGATGTCCAAGAATAATGTTGGACGATATTAAAATTAAAAGATTAAGATCTTGAATTGAAAATTCTACAATACAGGATCTGAAGGCACGGAAGGAAGTTGCCATTCAAAGGAGTACCACAGAAATACCAGATGTACGAGACAAGCTGGAGGTCAAGGCCCGAAGGGGCTGCAGGCATTGTTGATGATGATGTGTCAAACTAGAACAGTTTATCTGCGACTCGAATGAAATGAAACGTGACTGCAAACTTGATTCTTCGCTTAATAACTATAATAATCTACAAGTTGTTTTTTTTCATGAGTTATGGAAATTTGAACGCCTTCTATTTTGCACAGTCTACGAAAGCTGAAAAATACTCCGGTTAAACGTTACCACTCTGAAGACCTGTTCATAGATCCGGTTTAATTAACGAACCAGTTTTCTAATTATTTCAGTTTTAATTGCATTACCAGGCTGTAGCTCTGTGTGTGCCATTGCACTCGATCTGATCAGAGAAGACCGCACTTATCTCGGTCTCTACTTTCAAACGTAACGACTTTTCTATCGGAAAGTAATTGCGGGATATTAACAGTTCACACTGCCTCAATGGTAAATTAATTCTGCCATAAGCACGTATATGATTTCCCTTTGTGTTCAAAATTTCATTGTGAGAGTTAAATCAGGTCCTTAGTTTTCTTGCTTGTCTAGCATGAAAGTCATCTATATACCCAACATACACCTGTCGTTCAACACCAATCCATCAACTGCAGACATCACATGGATTAAGAACTATATGTAACCTAAACTGTATTTAATGCAGAATGTGATGTAGTAACGGTACGACACGACGCGAGGAAGATAAACGACCTGATATTAACAAAATTACCCTTAATTAATTTTAATCGACTCGATTATTCGATTAAATATTTTTGATCGATTTATCTCACAACAGAAACTGATAGATTAATCGATTAATTCCCACAACACTAGAATACAAAGTTTTACCAGATTCCCAATGTTTTAAGACATTTTTTTAAGGAAAAACGTTTTTGGTAAGATTATTTATATAATTCTCGGTTGGTTTATTTATTTGATGGTTTCAAACTTTTTATTTTTTCTTCCTAAAACTTCAGTGATACCTTACTGTTCTTACTATTTTCTTTCTTTAATAATTCTTGTTATGTTTTATGTTTTTCACACACTGTAGCTTTAGGATTTGTTATATTATGTTTTTTTTTTTTTCGTTGTTGGTAACTCTATAGCATCTATTAGATGCTTTATGGTTGTGCTAAAAGATGGAGTTACTTGTCAACAATGTGACGCTGAAACGTGTGTTAAGGTTACTGCCCAGCGACAGTCCTGATGTATTTTTATATTTGTGATGATTGGTTAATTAATATTAACCCGGCATACTCACAATCACACTCACATTCATACAAATTTCCAGACTCTAAGACACCCAGGGAATTCTTATATTATGTTCTACAACATATGCATTTGTTCTTGTATAGCCTCTGAATATGAGTTTTACCGTAGCCCACTCAATAAATTAACAAGAAAAGAGTGTTAAATGAGTATCTTCCGCTTGTTATACAAGGCCACCTTAAATAATCGCAGTCATTTGTTTTCATTTTATTATATTTAGCTGTAAGAATCAGGAAGGTCATTATGAAACAATAAAATAACGCATTTCTACGAGTATTTATTAAAATATGAACACAGAATTAGGCTATCCACAATAATTATAATACGTTCTTAGCTCTTTTATTCCTATTTCGCTGTGACTTCACGATTGTTTCGTTTTCCTTTAGGCAGAAATATTTCATAATGGCCTTCAAATATTTTTCAACAAACATATTTTTCAGCCTGAGCAAATCTTTCCCATCCCCATTCCCTACAGCCTCCTTCAACTTCTACAGTACATTTTCTTCGGTTTCAATTGTTGCACTAGTAAAGTTACCATTAAACAGTGCCTTTTTTCTGGCGGAATGCGCCATTTTGTTATATTTTTCATCACGAAACCGATTAATGTTGGAATTTCGCGCCACCAATACTATATATTGTGAGTCTTCATCGTCATCATCCCGCTAGTTAACTCCGTGTCTTGTTACAATTGTTGGATCAACATAACTTAAATCTTGGCTGCTAAAAGGCAGTCAAGCTGCAACAGACGTCACGAGGAAAGAAGAAGACGCTGAAGAAATAATAATAACAATAATAATAATAATAATAATAATAATAATAATAATAATAATAATAATAATAATCCGTGGCGCTACAGCCCGTGAAGGGCCTAGACAGACCAGCCGGCTGCTGGCCTCACGCCCACATGCCGAAGCAGAGGTGGATGATCATCCAACCAGAATGGAGGTATCGTGTGGTTAGCACGATGATCCCCCCGGCCGTTATAGCTGGTATTCGCTACCTATCGTAGCTCCCCAAGTGCATCACGATGCTGGGTGAGCACCGGTCCCATACACTGGCCGAAATTTCATGAGAAAATTTCTTCCCCCATGAGGACTCGAACCAGCGCGCATTCCGTAACGCGAGTCCTAGGCAGGATGCCTTTGGCCACGACGCCACGGCGTGGGATATAAGACTACAATGTCAAAATGGATAGAAAATATACTATTACGTATGAAAAGTATATATATATATATATATATATATATATATATATATATATATATAAGTAATTACTATCAATTATATTAATTAATGTTTACCATTGGTTATTAATGGAGAAAAATTCGCTCCGGCGCCGGGGATCGAACCCGGGTCTTCCATTTTACGCACCGAGCGCTCTAACGTAGCGAATTTTTCTCCATTAATAACCAATGGTAACAATAACAGATAATTTTCTATAGGACAAAAAAATTAATCCCTATGTATATATTTTAATGTGTTTATTGGTTTAGTTTTACAAGTAGGTACGTCTATGAATTGAATCACCGAATGCACAACACAAATACATTGTACTTATGAAAAGATTGAAACTGAATAGAATCGCTAATCTATAAAAGTTTTGTACAAATAATTACCCTAATATACTTTCAAAGTAAATAACATGAAAAAAATTAAACTATAAAATGCAGTGATCAAGAGTTGCAACATTTACAGCATCCACCAATGTGAAAAGAACTTCGTCTCTCAGTATTTATTTCTGTGATGTTGGCCATGTGGTAAAGTTCACTTTCTGCTGCGTAATAGTTAACTCTGTTGAAAACAACGAACATTAATATCGAGGTTTTTATGAATTTACTTTGAAGGCTGATTTTTTAATGGAATAAATGTTAAACGTTCCCATGGTTACGACGTCTACAACAAAGTTATTGGCTACTACAGTTTACAGTTCACTGTCAGGCTTTAACGAGATTGTCCGCATGTTGCAGTTTGCCTTGTCCGATGCCTTTTGCGCAATTCGCTTTTCGCTTTTTCATACTGTAAATGAGTTAGTATCGTTCTGACAAAATAAATAAAAATAAAGGCAAATGCTTCAACAAAGTTGAATGAACTTGTACTGAAATGATATGCATATTGATCAGCGCTTGTACACGACTCCAGTATCTTCGTCTTCCTTCTTCAAAGCCTGGGACAGGACAGCAGACAGCACTATGTTGATGACCTGCGAACAGAAACCATGACAGTCTGATATTTAATTTATAAAGACTTTCCATAGCAGCCAAACAGACAGTTGCTGGATTCAGGTTATTTTCGATGACCGTGTGGTTAACAAATCCACAGACAGTGATGGTTAGTTAAGAACGATCGAATCCCGACATACATACATATGGGTTATTCCATATGAAATCGATAACCTCGCATTTTTTTATACTCTAATTTTTTCCCTACTTATACAAGGTGCTGAGGGGAGTGCATTTTCAAAAATATACTATCGAAAGTCAAACGGTTTTCGTACTATTGAGCGACAAATTTAGCGTATTTTATAAAAACAAGCCTCTTTCAGCGCTCAGAACTCTGGAACAATTTACTGCAGAACATTGAACGAGAGCTCATTTTGAAGCTGACATTTGGTAGGTTATGTTAAGAAGTAATCCTTAGTTTTATTGTACACAAAGAGACAGATAATCTGATTTTACTTGCTTTTAGGCTTTTTGGCTATTTGTAAAAATGTAAAAAATATTGAGAAAAAACCTTGCATTATTAAGAGGAATTCGGCATTGTTTGCTTAGTGGTACGCCAATAAGTTTCGAGGGTATTAAATAAATTATTTTCACACGCCTAGACTTGAACGGCGCAGTACCGCACGCACTGGCCGAGAGCTGAAGATAAGCGAGCGTTGGGCGTCATTTTACTCCTGTGTTTATGAAAACTCGTGATAAAGCTAGCCCAGCTATGCGCTACTAGACGAAACATCACGTGTTTACGTCTCCTGGCCTTGCTTGTCTCGGCTAAGCTCCCGCCTCACAGTCAGCTGGTTAGTTCACGCGCGTACTATTTATTTTCTTTATTTGATATTTTCAATACTTTATTATCAACGTCCCACCAGTAAAAAATATGTTTATTTGTACTTTCAATGCGGAATCTAACCATATATTTTAAAAATATTTTTTCTTGGCCAAAGGAGTCTTAATGAAGAAAAATCTAAATTTCTCCATTTCCATAAATAGTAAGAAAATCTGTTTATATGTCAATATAAACTTTAACTTCTCAGCATCAAAATAAACCATGATTTTGATCATTGGGTGAAAGGGTTTCGGAGCCACAACAGTTTAAAGTTGCTAATTTTATGAAAATACGATAAATGTAAATATTATTAATTTAAACACTATGAAGTTCTGATGCCTCAAACTTTGCACAAAGCATTGTATCACAGTTGTCTACGGACAGAAAAAGTTTCATTGTATTAAAAAATCGCAAGGTCAATTTTCCCTATATTTCGATCGATTTGAGATGGAATAGCCCATACATACATACATACATACATACATACATACATACATACATACATACACATATATGTATGGGCCTACATTTGATGTTCACAGTTTGAAATCTCATAAAATTATTCATTTCTTAATCCGAAAACCTTCGGACACACGGAGATGGTGTTTCAGATTTTCAGACTGAAAATACAGGAGATCTTGGAAATAATTGCCAAAACCGTTCCATCAAGACATTATCGACATGTTTTATCTTTAGGAGCATGTTATATACAGTGTAACTGTACGCAAAGTAATTTAAAATGAATCTCATGGCACTATTAATACTTACCACATGCTTTGTATTCATTCAGAAACTTTTACAATTGAGGCGGTCAGAACCAAAGGGCTGTAAGTGCACTTAAGTTATATTCGAGAAAATGTGATTAAAAGTTATTGAACTTTCGTAAATTCCGTGAAGTTTTAATTTTAATGTTAATGAGTGATGTGGTTAAAAGGTATAGGCCTATCCCTTACCACTGAAATTTTAAATGTCTTACTTTACCCTGGATGCACTTACATCAAATTTTTAGAAATGTCACTTACACCCCTTTGCTTCTAACCTCCTGAATTGAAATTTCCCTTAATGAAACAGATTGAAAATTGACGAGAATTTGTCATTGTAGATTATACTTTAAAATATGTAATTAGAGTAACTTTCATAACATCATAGCACTATTAATATTTACCATTTAAATAAATAAATTGCGACAGGAGATAATATCAAATACGTGTGGATAAAATATGGGAGAACCTGGCAACCCTGCAGGGAGACGCAGGTATTTGAATGGTTTCAGGATGTGAGCTTCAAAACTTGCACACCGCGTCAAGAGCAGTTTTTGGTTCCAGAATAGATTTCAACGTGCGTGTTCCAGAATGTGTCACTCACGTGTATGAAGCACACGGTCAGCGCGAGGCCGCTGAGCCAGGCCGACTTGTCCTCCAGGAACCACGTCATCTCGTCCACGCAGCCGTAGAAGAACGCGTTGCCAGTGACGGTGTCCCGGCACTCCGTGGGCAGTGGCTTGAGCAGCTGCAGGTAGTCGTTGGGCCCGTCGGCTCCACAGCACCCGATCTGCAGTTGAGGACAGTTGGTCAGTTTACTGCTTCATACCTTCCAAGCGACGAGCAGAGTACAGAAAACACTAACTTAGATACTGCTTATACTGGGTGTTCAATTCAAAGTGTGTCGTGGCTCGCTGTATGTCGTCATGTGGCTAGCCGATGAGCCTAGAGAATTCAATCTTCCTACACTTCCGCAGAGGCGTATTACCTATGTGCCAGAGAAGTTGCCTGGCAAGTACGGCGTTCGTTCTTAAGAATACTTACCGATACGTATGGTAACGCCGGTAGTGGCAGGAATGTGAACTGTTTAGAAACAGGTACTGAGGTGAGTTTTTTTGTTACTGTCGGGGTATGGAGAGAGGGTTAAGACGATTACTTACGTATTTGTTGACATTTACCTCGACGGTCAACATGGACACGGAGCATTTGATTTGTATTGTGGAATGTTGTCGTACGCAACCGATAACAAATACCCTGCGTACGACTTGCCCGCGCAAAACACAGTTCGAAAGAGGTTATGGTAGCACACAGACCGTACAGACCGCCATCTGTTGCTACGACGTTCAAGTTATACCGTATACGTTCTCAAGTTCAGATTGAACGCCTTGATTAATAGGCAACTTCTCTGACATAAAAGCTGAAACTCGCTTCAAATCGCTGACTCACAACAGTGACGTCATGACACACTTTGAAATGAACACACATTATTATATCTGCAAGCTGGTTGGGTTTGTATTATGCAGCAAGAAATATAGAATAATCCTAATGAAACTATCAGGGTACTTGACGCTCTAGAACAATAAATATCTGAGGCAAAAGATATAAACCATATTAATGCAGTGATCACAAAATATGTCGTGAGACATGTCCCTCACCGGGCCTGAACTCAGACCAGCGTGAGTAGACGTCACAACATACCTCTCCTCGCTCAACAGTTTCGCTTAGCTTGGAATTAATAATAATAGCAGAAGACGGGCTGTTTGAAGATCGACATAAATTTGTATTATTATTAAGAGATAGGTTTGGAAGTAAATCCCGAAAAGACGAAGTATATGATTATGTCTCTAGTTTTCCTACGTCTGTTTTCCAAAGTTTCCCATTTAAGTTCTTTTATCGTATCGTTACCATCTTCTCTTTTACCTTCAACAAATTTAGCTGCCCTATATTGGATTCTTGTGAATTTGTCTGCTACAATGAACATCAAACTGGCGCTTTTCGATTAAAAAAAGTGACATGTCTAGTAAAAAGTAAGTTCCACAGATTCTTACAAATATTTAAAGTTACTACTACAGCACTCTGTCCTTCAAGTTAGGTTTATGTGGTGATGATACATGGAGCAGAGTCAAGTACAGAATAAAACTTTTAAACTGGCAAGCAGAAATGTACAATGGAGAAAGCAATCTTGATAATATGACAATGTACGTAAAGCAGTTACTGTATGTGGCCATATTTGTAGTAACTCGACCTCTGGTTGGGTCTGTATCTGCTGTTTATCCGTAAGCGGGACATCGTGTCTAGGAAATGTTTTTATTGTACTTTCAGTTGTAGTCATTAAGTCGTTAACCCTAATAACGCCGCTTCCTTCGCAACTGTTTTACGGACACTGCATGCATTACGAGCCTTGATGTTCAGACTCGGAGTTCGATTCCGGTGGAAACTTGCGTTATAAGCTCGTGCTCTTCCCTGAGGAGCAATACGACTGCAAAGTTATCGACTTCTTTTCATTTCCGAAAGCTGCTGGAGTGCATAAATAGTTTATAGCGTATATAACTTGCATGTATTTGTAACGCTTCTTAAAGGATAAACTGAAGTTCTCTTCATCTTGATGACAGACAGCAAAGTGCTGCACGCTAATCTAACAATTACGTACACAGTATCTTCCTCCAGGTTAGCAATAAAAAGATATTTCAAGTGGCAACAACCGTCGGAGAGCAGCATAGATGTAAAACAACTGAATTTCTATGATTCCTAACCGTAGTACTTCTGTTTATTCAAGTAGAAGTATCTGTATTAGCGGATTTACATTATGTAATCATAGTAAGCCAATGACAGGGTGTCTCTAGGATTGGCAGATGGGGTTCAAAGGAAGGAATCTGAGATTAGGAACTTCAAGGGCTTGAGGCTCCGGGTGTGGAGTTTATTAGAAACTCATCTGAGGATGAACATGCCTCTGTCAAGATTGAGGCAGGATGGCCAGGCTATCATCATCGGAGTCACGAATGTTACCCAGTTGCATACATAGGGCGCACAGTTGACCAGTGAGTGCATCTGCCCCTCGAAAAGCAAATATCTGCTGATACAAGCATGAATATTTTACATCTTGATTACACAACTTTTAACACTGTATCACTTCGGAATATGTATAACATACGAAAACAAAAACACACACAAAATTGCAACCTCATCCAAGAAATTAAACTACAACATCCCATACAGAACAAATAACACTCTACAAAAACATCTCAACACACAAACAAATACAACCACACAGGCGTATACAAACTCAAATGTAACACCTGCAACAACATCTACATCGGACAGACAGGCAGATCGTTTCAAACACGTTACAAAGAACACATCACAGCCGTAACAAAATTAAAAAACACCTCCACATATGCAGAACACATCACAAATGCTAACCACACCTACAGAGACATCAACACAGACATGGAAATACTGCACATCCAACCAAAAAGCCAGAAAGTAAACACACTAGAACAATATGAAATATACAGACACACAAAAACACACCCCAACGATATTGTCAACACACAACTCAATTTCAGAACACATACACTCTTTGACTACACTATACCACAGGAACACACCCTCACAGGAAACAGAACAAGTGGCGCCAAGACCAACAACGACCAGCTCTGAAGATGACCATTAATAGGTTGAAACATGTAAACGAAATACGTTGAAATTTAACTCAGCAAAGTCTTACCATAGATATTCAGAAATTAATATTTGCTCACAAACAGCGTGCGCTGTTATCCTGCTGTTTATTTCTGGCTTTGTCTCTTCTGTATTAATTGGGGAGTTACACCCTTCGCTAGTATAAGTTTAGCATATTTCAAATTTTTTCTCAGAATCTATAAGTCTTCTCGAAATAAAAAAAAATTGCATGTTTGATAGACACTGTCTGTGCATCACTAAGGAATTATATATTTTTTGAAAATCTAGTATCACTTTTTTTTAATTTTTAATATATTTCGAGTATTTAGTTCAGCTCTGCAGTAACTCAAGAAGTGTTGAACATACTTCAATGAAACCTGGCATCCATGTACAGTTCTCCCATGTAAAGAGCATAAGTAAAATATTTAATGTTGAATGCATAGGTTTATTTATTTTTAAAACAATATTAATCAAATTTAGGGGAGAGCTGACTAGTATCGGACATCGAGTAATATCGGACAGTGCGTTTCTTTCATCTACCACAGTTGGTAGTACCTGAATGACGTGGTTACGTAACTGTATGTGACATCACAGAAACGTAACCATGTCATTCAGGTACTATAATCTGGTTGTAGATGAAAGAAACTCACTTCCGGTATTACCCGATGTCCGATACTACCCAACTCTCCCCTAAAAAATGTATTACCGTAGGTCTGCCTACAAAATTTAAAAGAAATGAAAAGAAAAACTGGACCAAAGTGTTTGATATTTACTGTACGGTGTAGATATGCTCATTAAAAATAGTTCAAAACAAGAACTTATATACAAATTCAAATATTTGAGTAGTTCATCATGTAAACGTTGCCCGGTTGAACAAAATACTCCAAAGATTTTCATAAATTTTAGGAAATAACTATTAGGTTTCCAAAACATTAAAATTGCTTAGCGATGGATAGAGAGCATACATAAAGCATGCCAATTTTTATTTTCAAAGGATCTAATGATTCTGAGGAAAGACATGTTGAAATTTTATTACAATTATACAAGTGAAAGGAGTGCCTCCCCGTTAAATGAGCGAGCGACGATTGATAATATGGTATACAGGATGTAACAGATAACTTTGAGGAACGTGTACTCGCTGATACGTCCTCAAGATGGAAACTATTACATTTCCACTTTATTTATTGTTTTGCAGAAATGAAATTTAATTTTCTAATGCATGTTCTGACTATTCAAATGCCATGACATTCACAGCATTGATTGTTCAAATCTGTCGACCAACTAAAGGCGCACTACAACAACACTGCAGTGTGACACACACACATGCAACATGCGCTTCTGAAAGGGACGCATAACGCGTGAAGGACATGTCATCGAGCTTAAGTTCCTTAACAAAAATGACCGTCTATGTATGACCTATCATTCCTCAATGTGAGGACCTGTTACATCCTGTATTATGATGTAATTGTATCTCTGTATGTACGGGCTATTCCATATGAAATCGATCAGTAAAAAACCTCGCATTTTTTATACTCTAATTTTTTCCCTACTTATACAAGGTGCTGAGGGGAGTGCATTTTCAAAAATATACTATCGAAAGTCAAACGGTTTTCGTACTATTGAGCGACAAATTTAGCGTATTTTATAAAAACAAGCCTCTTTCACGCTCAGAACTCTGGAACCATTTACTGCAGAACATTGAACGAGAGCTCATTTTGAAGCTGACATTTGGTAGGTTATGTTAAGAAGTAATCCTTATTTTTATTGTACACAGAGAGACAGATGATCTGATTTTACTTACTTTTAGGCTTTTTGCCCATTTGTAAAAATGTAAAAAAATATTGAGAATAAGCCTTGCATTATTAAGAGGGATTCGGCATTGTTTGCTTAGTGGCACGACAATAAGTTTCGAGGGTAATAAATAAATTATTTTCACACGCCTAGACTTGAACGGCGCAGTACCGCACGCACTGGCCGAGAGCTGAAGATAAGCGAGCGTTGGGCGTCATTTTACTCCTGTGTTTATGAAAACTTATGATAAAGCTAGCCCAGCCATGGGCTACTAGACGAAACATCACATGTTTGTCTCCTGGCCTTGCACATCTCGGCTAGCTCCCGCCTCACAGTCAGCTGGTTAGTTCACGCGCGTACTATTTATTTTCTTTATTTGATATTTTCAATACTTTCTTATGAACGATGCACCAGTAAAAATATGTTTATTTGAACTTTCAATGCGGAATCTAACTATATATTTTAAAATACTTTTTCGTGGTCAAAGGCGTCTTAATGAAGAAAAATCTAAATTTCTCCATTTCCATAAAAAGTAAGAAAAATCTGTTTATATCTCAATATAAACTTTAATTTCTCAGCATCAAAATAAACTATGATTTTGACCATTTGGTGAAAGGGTTTCGGAGCCACAACAGTTTAAAGTTGCAAATTTTATGAAAATACGATAAATTTAAATATTTTTAATTTAAACACTATGAAGTTTTGATGCCTCAAACTTTGCACAAAGCATTGTATCACAGTTCTCTACGTACAAAAAAGTTTCATTGTATTTAGAAATTGTAAGGTCAGTTTTCTCTATATTTCGGTCGATTTGAGATGGAATAGCTCGTATGTGTATGCGGGTGTATGCACGTGTGTAGACCTATGTATGTACTTATATAAGCCTGTGTATGTATGTTTGTGGAAATGTCCTTTTCTGGACTGGTGATGGTAAATATTTTATTATAAATGATGAAGAAATGGTAGAGGAATGGTAGGGGAAACGGTCCAGATTGAGGCTGCTGGATGTTACTTTTAGGGTCAGAAAATCCACGCGCATATGGAAAAATGACTACCAAAAAATTACCTGCAATTATCATCAATACATGGTCAGCGGGCATCACACTAACCGCCGGATTGGATGTTCCCAAGTTCAACCTGATGAATTTCAGAGGGAGGTCTGTGTCTTACATTTACGGTAGCGGTGCTTCTAGTAAAAGACTGACAGAGAGATCCGGGCAACATTTGTCAGACAATTCTCGCCCATTCTGAATAACCCCACCACCACCACCACCACTACCCGAGCTCTCACCGACTCCTGGACCATCCTGAGCACGGAGGAAGCGTACTCATTGTGGGATTCGCTGATGAGGCGCCTCATGCGGTCGCGTATGAGGGGCTGCAGCTTGGAGTCGTAGGTGCTGTAGTCCAGCAGCACGGCGGCGCCCGCGGTGCCCAGGATGAAGCACAGCACCTGCACGGCCACGAACTGCAACACACAGTGCATTGCTTAGCCTTCAGCCTTCTGTAGGGCTAAAGTTTAACAAATAATAAATAAATACATAAATACATAAATAAATAAATAAGTAAGTAAATAATAAATAAATGAATAAATAAATAAGTAAATAATAAATAAATAAATAAATAAATACATAAATAAATAAATGAATAAATAAATGAATAAATAAATGAGTAAATAAGTAAATAAATAAATAAATAAGTAAATAATAAATAAATGAATAAATAAATAAGTAAATAAGTAAATAAATAAGTAAATAATAAATAAATAAATAAGTAAATAAATAAGTAAATAATAAATAAATAAAGGAATAAATAAATGAATAAATAAATGAGTAAATAAGTAAATAAGTAAAATAAATAAGTAAGTAAATAATAAATAAATAAATAAATACATACATAAATAAATAAGTGAATAAATAAATGAATAAGTAAATAAATAAGTAAGTAAATAATAAATAAATAAATAAATAAATAAATGAGTAAATAAGTAAATAAATAAGTAAGTAAATAATAAATAAATGAATAAATAAATAAGTAAATAAGTAAATAAATAAGTAAGTAAATAATAAATAAATAAATGAATAAATAAATAAGTAAATAAATAATAAATAAATGAATAAATAAATAAGTAAATAAGTAAATAAATAAGTAAGTAAATAATAAATGAATAAATAAATAAGTAAATAAATAAGTAAATAAGTAAATAAATAAGTAAGTAAATAATAAATAAATAAATGAATAAATAAATAAGTAAATAAATAATAAATAAATGAATAAATAAATAAGTAAATAAATAAGTAAGTAAATAATAAATGAATAAATAAATAAGTAAATAATAAATAAATAAATGAATAAATAAATAAGTAAATAAATAAGTAAATAATAAATAAATAAATAGATAAATAAATGAATAAATAAATGAGTAAATAAGTAAATAAATAAGTGAGTAAATAATAAATAAATGAATAAATAAATGAATAAATAAATAAGTAAATAAGTTAATAAATAAGTAAGTAAATAATAAATAAATGAATAAATATGTAAGTAAATAAATAATAAATAAATGAATAAATAAATAAGTAAATAAGTAAATAAATAAGTAAATAAATAAGTAAGTAAATAATAAATGAATAAATAAATAAGTAAATAAATAAGTAAATAATAAATAAATAAATGAATAAATAAATAAGTAAATAAGTAAATAAATAAGTAAATAAATAAGTAAATAATAAATAAATAAATAGATAAATAAATGAATAAATAAATGAGTAAATAAGTAAATAAATAAGTGAGTAAATAATAAATAAATGAATAAATAAATGAATAAATAAATAAGTAAATAAGTTAATAAATAAGTAAGTAAATAATAAATAAATGAATAAATATGTAAGTAAATAAATAAGTAAATAATACTTTAAACTCAACGGCAATATCATTAATATTTGCATCATTTTCAAGGCGTTGGTAAATATTTACTTTGTGAGAAATACTCAGACGTGAACGTTTTGTGATATGGTGCCTCACCGGTATGCGGGGGCTTGAATCCTCGTCACAACAACACGTTGTACTGTTTTGCTGCTTTCTTTCGACTCAAATGTATTCTATTGAATCGACGGAGCAGTGTATTCAATATTCATGGGTTTCCATATCACCATGACGTGCCATTCGTTTATGCTTATTTCTAAAATAGTAAAATGTGCTGGATGCAACTTCTACTGGCTCAAAACTGATATTGCAAGGTATTTGAATTGAACTTGGGAGAAGTGTATACAGCAGATCTTCCAATACAGGAAAACATTTACTATGGCTTTGGGCTTCCATTTTTGCAAATAAAGGTACAGATAATTGTTTTGCTGATGGTTTCGTTGTTGCGGAACAAATATATGTAGGCTAACATTATAAAATGTTTTGGACGGACGCCCCATTTCCACCCAGCCTATGGACAAACCAAGATTCCATATGATGCAAGGAAACGACTAATGCGTACAGTCATTTTATGATGATTTGATTTCGTATTTTGTCATTGTAATTTCAACATTATTGTTTTCTTACACACCTCTGCAATCTTGACTCTACGCCTATATTAAAGTCACACAGACAAGAAAAGACTAGTGGAAGAACTGCAATAATATATAAAAAATAAGTAACGACCTAAGTGACTTGTACGAGAGGCGTGTAAGACGGGGAGACGGCACTGTATACTAATAATGTGAAGTGCCGCCTCAACGAAAGGTATATTGCTTGAAGACAAATATATACATTCATATTAATATCACGAGGAGTGCCTGTAAGAAGAGTGGCAATTACTTTCACATAAGTGAGTGGAGGAATGAATAAAGACTAAAATATCCCGCTTGGTTTTACTGAGAAGGTTTCCTACGAAAACAAGATATTAGAGAGAGAATGAGGTTTCCTTTAGCATTTTTCTTTGCCTTATTACGGTTTAACGTGATTCTTGCATCCCTGTAGTTCGTCTTCCACTCTTGATTCTCTTACGTAATGTTCATCCCTGAGCTATTTTCTTCCGAAATTCTTTTAACATTTTTACACAATCTAAGTTGTTTCAGCATAATAATTTATTGAGCTTTTTACATACATTTTATCTAAAACAACTCATTTTTAATTTTAT